>NC_085138.1:401885437-402185437 GCF_035046485.1 Aedes albopictus | reverse complement strand
GTTGCGATATCGGCAGACTGTGACTGTTGCAGAGGGTCTTCATTAGCCTACAGCCTATCAAGGCAGCCTGGAGCTCCAACCTTGGGATCGAAAGCGCTTTTATCGGTGCAACCTTCGCTTTCCCGCCGACGAGCGCACAATGGTATTCTCCCTGAATGGTCGCCCTGAAGTAGGCCACACATGCGTATGCAGTCTCGCTACCGTCGACGAAAATATGGAGCTGCAAGTCTTCAATGTTGGACGCTGCCACGCCCGGGAAGTAGGCGCGTGGGATTCGAATCTCCTCGAGCTCCTTGAACTTCGACGTCCATAGTCGCCAACGCTCCAAGATGGGCTCTTCTACGATATCGTCCCAACCGGCTTTGGTTCGCCAGATGTCCTGAATAATAACACGACCATGGATGAGGAAATACGAAAGGAGTCCCAGCGGGTCGAACTGGCTCATCACGCAGCGCAAGATTCCTCGCTTGGTGGGAGTAACGGTCGCCAAGTCGACTTCGTTGGAGAATACGAAGACATCCTCAGTTGCCTTCCACTGCATGCCCAGCACACGCTCTATTTGTGAACCGCTTTCGCTGACTATCTTCATCGAACCGGCGTCGGTTTCCCCGATCCGTTGGAGAACTGTGGATGAATTCGAGAGCCAGTTGCGAATGATGAACCCGCCTTGCCGATGCACCAGCTTGACTTCATCTATGACCTGGCACGCTTCTTCCTCGCTGTCAAAACTCTGCAGGTAATCGTCGACGTAGTGCCGACGCACGATCGCCTCCGCCGCCCTTGGGTAGTTCTCTGAGTGCTCGATTGCGTTCAAGTTTTTCACATATTGCGCCGAGCATGGGGAGCTGGTGGAGCCAAATGTCGCCACGTCGATGACGAAGATCCGGGGAGAGTTTCCGATTTCACCGGGCCAGAGAAAAAGCTGGCTATATCGATCATCTCGCCGTATTTTAAGTTGGTGGAACATCTCCATAATATCGCCCACCACGGCGATTCTCCGTTCCCGAAATCCGCAAAGAACGTCGGGAAGAGGTTGCACCAAATCCGGCCCTTTCAGCAACATGCTGTTTAGCGAGACACCGTCCACCACTGCTGCTGCATCCCACACGATTCTAATCTTGTTCGGCTTCTTCGGGTTCCTTACTATTCCAACCGGGAGGTACCACAGCTTTCTCTGGTCGACAGCTGCCAACTCTTCCTTCGTGGCCTGGTGAATGTACCCCTTCTGTTGGTACTCCGTGATCTGGCGCTGAACACACTCGAACAAAACAGGATCCGCGTTGAAGCGCCTTTCCAGGCACCGTAACCGTCTCGCCGCCATTGCGTAACTATCCGGAAACTCTACGTAGTCATAACGCCAAAGTAGCCCGGTCTCGAATCCGCCTTCAACTCGCCTGGTTGTCTTTTCGAGCAGTGCCCTCGCTCGTTTGTCCTCGTCGGACTCAGGACTCTGATCCATCGAGACGCCCACGTTTTCCACTGTGAAATACTTCTTGACTAGTTCGTGCAAACTATCGTCAGCACCACACCCACAAATATGCAAATTGCAACTCGCAAAGCTTGATCCGTTTGGCATCGATCCGTAGATTGCCCATCCAAGACGAGACTTCGCCGCTATTGGTTCTCCTACGCGACCTTCTCGTATTTGTTGGGTGGCGGTGATGTGGGTATTCTTTGCTCCGATGAGTATTCCTGGGGTTGTGGATTCGAAGTCCGTAACTGGCAGATTTCGCAGGTGGTCGAAACGATCAGCCAGTTCTTTGTAACGCAATGTTTGGGCCGGTAGCGCTAGGGATTCCACAGTCCGGACGTCCTTCAACGAATATCGTTTGCCTCCTCCGATACCAGAAATCTCCACCTCCACTTGACGCGAACCTTCCTCTTCGCGGCTGATATTACTCGTCCAAGTTAGGCAGAGACGCATCTCCGCTCCTTCGGCCTGAAGAGAATCGGCTAGGCTCTTTTCCAAGAGCGTGACGGACGAACCCTCGTCGATAAAGGCTAATGTTTCCACACTACGTCCCTTGCAGAAAAGCCGCACTGGCAGCATGCGGAATAGCGTGGAACTTTGGGTGTGATGAGTGTTTACACCTTCGGTAGGACTTTTCCGTGGCACCTCGCCTCCTTGTGGCGCCGGCTTTGCTGCGGCCGGAGAATTTCCCGACTCGGAGTGCAGGAGCGGATGATGACGCATTTGGCAGCCTTGCACGTCACAACGAGCCGCGGACCGACATGGCTTCCTGCCATGCTTTCCGAGGCAGATCCGGCAGAGAAAATGGCTCTGGACCACTTTCCAACGGTCATCGGGATCCATCTTCTTGAAGACCTTGCACTCCTTCACTCGATGATCTGGATCCCCACAGGCAAGACAGGTGATTGAGGAAACCATCTTCGTCGGCTCCACTTTTGGTTTCTCAGGTGACGTAGCATGTGCGTTCACGAAACCTTTCGGCTTCTCTTCCTTCTTCAGCTTTGCACTCTTCGGATCCAACGTTAGGGTGACTTCAGCGGCTGCTGACACAAGATTGGCCATGTATCGGCTGAAAACCCGGAGGTCAACCATCGCAAATTGCCGCTTGAATGCTACCCACTCGAGCTTCAAGTTCGCTGGAAGCTTATCCACGAGCTCTTGAAGTAACACTGGATTTGAGAGGTGTAGAACTTGTCCAGCCGCCTCCAGATGTTCGCAGAAGTTCTGCACTGCCATCCCGAAGGCTACAACTGTGCACAAATTGTCCGCTTTCGGTGCCGGAACCTCTCGTACCTTCTGGAGCAACGCGTAGATTATTTGTTCCGGGCGCCCATACAGCATCTGCAACGTCTGTATCACTTGCGGCACCGACGAAGGCAGTAGTAAACGGCTGCGAACTGCCTCTAAGGCCCCACCTTTCAGGCATCGTTGAAGTCGTCCAAGATTTTCTACGTTGCTGTATCCGCACGCTTCCGTGGAAGTGTTAAAGGCACTAATGAACATTGGCCACTCTTCTGAATTACCACTGAACGACGGGAGATCTTTAGGCATAACGTGCCGCGCGGCGAGTTGTCGAGCGGTCGGAGTCGAGTTGTCGACATTCGCGGCGGGAATGGTTTGAGCACCGAAAGACGCTTGCGAGATGTATGGGTTGTTTTGAGGAAGATTCGTTGGGAGGGGGTGAGGAGTGTAGGAATTAGGTGTGTTTATTGAACCCAAATGGAGATTACCTAGCCCTACACTAGCATATTGCGGATAAGCTACCTGCCCTACTGGTACGTAATTACTTATGCTATTCGTTACCTGACACGGTTGGCTTACGTATCCCGATTGCATCGGGTGGCTTCCTAGCTGTTCCACCGAGCTGATGGATGGTGGCAAACACTGGGTGGAGCTGGTGAGACCCGTCATAGGGTTGACCCAATTCGCATTAGTGATCGGCGTCGACGATCCCGGACGGTTCGCTCCTCCTTTCATTTATTTAGTTAACATCAAATTCATGATAATACTGAATCAACAATTTGCCGCCATAATACTCGATTTGCAGCTGCAGCTCTCCAACGTCGGTCACGCCCAACACTCGCCAGATCACGCTCCACCTGGTCCGCCCATCGTGCTCTCTGCGCTCCACGCCTTCTTGTACCAACCGGATGGTTAGCAAACACCAACTTTGCAGGGTTGTTGTCCGGCATTCTTGCAACATGCCCTGCCCACCGTATCCTTCCGGCTTTGGCTACCTTCTGGATGCTGGGTTCGCCATAAAGTGCAGCGAGCTCGTGGTTCATCCTTCTCCGCCACACACCGTTCTCCTGCACGCCGCCGAAGATCGTCCTTAGCACCCGTCGCTCGAAAACTCCGAGTGCTTGCATGTCCTCCTCGAGCATCGTCCACGTCTCGTGCCCGTAGAGAATCACCGGTCTTATTAACGTCTTGTACATGGTACATTTGGTGCGGGGGTGAATCTTTTTTGACCGCAGTTTCTTCTGGAGCCCATAATAGGCACGACTTCCACTGATGATGCGCCTTCGTATTTCACGGCTCACGTTATTGTCAGCCGTTAGCAAGGAACCGAGGTAGACGAATTCTTCTACCACCTCGAAAATATCCCCGTCTATCGTAACATTGCTGCCAAGGCTTGTCCTGTCTCGCTCAGTCCCACCTACCAGCATGTACTTTGTCTTAGCCGCATTCACCACCAGTCCGACCTTTGCTGCTTCACGTTTCAGGCGGGTGTACTGTTCTGCCACCGTTCCAAATGTTCTAGCAATAATATCCATGTCATCCGCAAAACAGACAAATTGGCTGGATTTCGTGAAGATCGTACCCCGGCTGTTGAGCCCGGCTCGTCGCATAACACCTTCCAGGGCGATGTTGAATAGTAGGCAGGAAAGTCCATCACCTTGTCTTAGTCCCCGTCGGGATTCAAATGAACTGGATAGTTCACCCGAAATCCTTACGCTGTTCTGCACACCGTCCATCGTTGCTCTTATCAGTCTAGTCAGCTTCCCGGGAAAGCTGTTCTCGTCCATAATTTTCCATAGCTCTGTGCGGTCGATACTGTCGTATGCCGCTTTGAAATCGATGAACAGGTGGTGCGTTGGAACCTGGTATTCACGACATTTCTGGAGGATTTGTCGTACGGTGAAGATCTGGTCCGTTGTCGACCGGCCGTCGATGAAACCGGCTTGGTAACTTCCCACGAACTCATTTACTTTAGGTGAAAGACGACGGAAGATGATCTGGGATAGCACTTTGTAGGCGGCATTCAAAATGGAGATCGCTCGAAAGTTCTCACACATTAACTTGTCGCCTTTCTTGTGGATGGGACAGATTATCCCTTCCTTCCACTCCTCCGGTAGCTGTTCGGTTTCCCAGATCTTGACTACTAACTGGTGCAGACAGGTGGCCAACTTTTCCGGGCCCATCTTGATGAGTTCCGCTGCGATACCGTCCTTACCAGCCGCTTTGTTGTTTTTGAGCTGGTGGATGGCATCCTTAACTTCCCTCAGCGTGGGAGTTGGTTCGTTCCCGTCCTCTGCTGCACCAACACAGTCATTTCCTCCGCTGCCTTGGTCCTCCGTGCCTACATTCTCTTCGCCATTCAGGTGCTCGTCGAAGTGCTGCTTCCACCTTTCGATCACCTCACGTTTGTCCGTCATGAGGCTCCCGTCCTTATCCCTGCAAATTTCGGCTTGCGGCACGTAGCCTTTGCGGGATGCGTTGAGCTTCTGGTAGAACTTGCGTGTTTCCTGTGAACGGCACAGCAGTTCCATTTCCTCGCACTCCGCTTCTTCCAGGCGGCGCTTTTTCTCCCGGAAGAGACGGGTCTGCTGCTTCCGCTTCTGTCTGTTCGCTCCTCCTCCAGGTTGGAAATCACGCATAAAACTGGTAGCTTGTCCCGCCGCATACGCACTCGCAGGTAGGGGGGCTCGGTTAGCTTGTGAAGCCAGCGCGTTGGAAGGTGGTTGGGAAATTGACCCTGATTCGCTCCCGAAGACAGACGTGCTAGTCGGTAGGCATGTCCGCACAACCTGCGGTGTTGGTCTTGTTCCCCCAGCCGAGGGTTGCTGCAGCCTTGTCCCAGAAATCGTCGGGACCGTCACCGTACTCGCCGGAGCAGAGAATTGCTGATTCTGGCTGACAGCGACCTGGTCCAACCGACTCATCCAGTCTCCAAGACCACTGGATTCCGCTTCAACGCTGGTTTCTTCACACCTCCCGTTCACTATGTCGTACCTCGCCTTCCAAACCTCCTTCTCCAACTGTAGCTTCCGCTGCTCGAGCTGGGCCGCCTGCTGTAGTTCGATCTCCCTAAGCAAGACGGCCTTTCGCTCTTCTAGCAGTTTGAGGTTAAGCCGGGCAATCTCACTCATCGATCCTGCGCCCTGAGGTGAGCCGTTTGATTGCTGCCGCTCGCTACGGGCTAGTCCACTGGGTTCTCCGGCGGCGCCACATGATGTTGACTTGGCGACACAATCCGAGCACTTCCAGTGGTCCTCCTTCTTCCCGTCGTCGAATCCCACACATCCGAAATGCGACCACTTGAGGCAGCCTTCGCATTGCACCATATCGTCTATGTTGTTGGGCAATTCACACACCTGGCAATCGAAACAGTCGGTCTCCGGCATCCTAATTGGCCTGTTCCGATGTGATTCGCAACAATTTTTGAGTTTGTTGGAACGTTTCGGACGTTTTCGGAGGGTTTTGTAGCACACCGTTTTTGTGGTTAAGTGAGCTCAAACTGTGTATTAGAAATAATTGTAATTAGTACACAATCTTAGATAAATTAGTTCATTGTTACTTACAATTGGTCTCCTAGTTTTGATTTCAGTTTATGTTTGACAATATAGTGGTAGGCTTTATTTAAACAAATCAAGAAATAACTTCTAACTCTGCCTTTTTTGTGTAGCGCAAAGAATGGTGTTGAGGATGATTGGCAAGAAATTTTGGTTACTGACGTCTATCAGCGTTTGACAGACCTTTGACGGACAGAAGCGCGAGGTTGTGCGCTATCGGATACCAGTGGCGTAGGGTTGCCCCCAACAACCTGCACTTGACAAATTTAGCTAACTTTCCTCATGGATGTATGGAAACTTCCTCAAGGATTCATTTTGAAATTATCCCACTTATTTTTTTCCGAGAATTCCCCTCAAAGTGCCAACTTCGGCTCCGGCAACTTCTTCAAGAATTATTTCAGGATCTCTTCCAAGGAAATCCTGGGGAAGTGCTTCATGGATTCCTACAGGAACTCCTATAAGGATTCCCTTTGAAACTTCTCCAAAAATTCCTTCAGGCAATGCTCTATAGTCTATGTCTCTAAGTATTCTTATCTGGATTATTCTCATGGATTCTTTGAAAATTTCTACAAGAACTTTCAAAGGAATTTCTCCAAATATTTCTTGAAGAATTCCGGTAACAGGATTGCAACAATAATTCCTTCAAATTTTCCTCCGGAAACTTTTCTAAGGCTTCTCTCAAAATTCATTCGAGGTTTTTGTATAAGCCAGTAGTAAATAATTAATTAGAGGGCCACCATAGCACGTGGTCACTCATTCTCTGTTGAGTATATCACTACAATTAACCTTCACGTACCCGACCCCCAACATCTCATTTTCAAAATGCTGGCATTTCGTCAATTTTCATCCAATTTTTTGAAGTCGCCCTCAATCGATCATAAATTGGTGCATTTTTATTACACCCAAGCAATATCCGGAACCATTTCGGAGATATTCCGGATTGTACTGGGGTCAGGGAGGGTGCCCAAATGGCTATAAATGATTATTTCGTGTGTTACTGTGTTTGAACAATCTATTTTCAGCTGAATTTTCATTACGAACAATAAAATACAACTGCGATAATCAGATTTGAATAAGTTGACCCATCCGGATCACCGTCACAGGTTCCGCGGGGGCCTCATTGGGGACACTTCTGGTTTTCATCCAAAAAATGTCGTGCGACATATTAAACTTCATGATTTCGAATGACTGAGTCAGAAACGATACCCTGAAGTCTGTATCAACTAATATGGCCACCACGGAACATCTAGCATAGGTTCAACGGGGGTGACATCGGGAACATTTCTGGTTTGTAACCAAAATATACCGTGCGACCTATCAAACTTTTCATGATTTCAACAGAAAGGCGCAGAAAAAATTGACTAAAGTATGTAGCAACTGCTATGGCCACTCCGGAACACCTGAAACAGGTGCAGTGACCGATATCCCCACGGACTTCCCGAACCCTGTATGTGCGAAAACAAATTCCTTAAAGAATTTCTCCAATGGTTTCTTCACAAATTTCTTCGAGAATTACACCAAAGACTCATTCTGGAATTCCTTTTACTATTGTTTCAAAAATTCCTTCATAATTTCTTCCAAGGGTATTTCTGCAAGAATTTACGGTAAATTTTCCTACAAAACTGTCGACCACTTAAGCGCCTTAAGTCTACTGAACAGCTTTGCTAAAGGCATATTATGAAACAATTATGTAGTAAACAAGTCAAATAATCGATTGAAACATTTAAATAAACTTATGAAATTCAAATAACTCAACGTACATATGTACAGATGGGTAAATTATTGGTTAAATTGGGAAAAAATCCACAGCTCAGGTGAGATTTGAACTCACGACCCTTATTCGCTAGACAAGTGCTTTACCAACTAAGCTACCGAGCCAATTAATGACCCGGCAACTTAGTTGTCATAAGGTTCAATTCTAATCTCATCGATATATATCATCTTCCCCTAAACCGCAAATATAACCATCTCTGTTGTACATATGTACGAAGAGCGAAAGCGGTTGAGGAAGCGTTGCCTGTACGATAGGCAAACAGTTTCAAACAATAAACAAATCGCTTTCGCTCTTCGTACATATGTACAACAGAGATGGTTATATTTGCGGTTTAGGGGAAGATGATATATATCGATGAGATTAGAATTGAACCTTATGACAACTAAGTTGCCGGGTCATTAATTGGCTCGGTAGCTTAGTTGGTAAAGCACTTGTCTAGCGAATAAGGGTCGTGAGTTCAAATCTCACCTGAGCTGTGGATTTTTTCCCAATTTAACCAATAATTTACCCATCTGTACATATGTACGTTGAGTTATTTGAATTTCATAATTTGACCACACGGATTGGTATTACCGAAAATTTGCACTTCAAGTGAGTCATTTAAATAAACGCTTTCATACTTTACACTGTTTGAAAGCCATTAGCTATCAGTACAACTTACAGGGTGCGGCAGGAAAAAATGCGAAAAGTTCAAGGCACTATTAAACGCCAAATATGGGATATATATGACTATTTTTTCATGACAGTGTATCAGTCAATGTCTATATTCTAGCACTGCAAAATAAAAATGAACACATTTGATGTTTAACATGTGATAATGTAAGCCTAATAAGCGGGTCTCAATAAACTGCGCGCCCAATGGTCATTAAACAAAATGACTATAACAGTAAAAAAAATACCTTATATTCGATGAACAACCAGACCACACTGATCCAGAGCCATGTAGTTTCACATAATAGATGAAATAAGTACATATATTTGATGCTATTGTAGAGAAAATTAAAATTTTTGTTTTATCAGATACGAAATTCAGCGACCTGTGTACTTTTCTGCGGTTTAAAAATTCTGATTGTCTTCAGCTTCAGGCGCCGCCCTGTAAAGGTTAGTGACCAAAATGGGAAAATTTTCAATCAACTTTTCAGAAAACTAGCCTATTAGAGATCATGGAACGTTGAAACATATATTGGTTAACGTCAAATTGACGAAAACGAGGTTTGAAGTTGAAAAACATTTTCGCATTTTTTCCTGCCGCATACTGTAGTTGAAGATAATTGTGTCAAGAACAGTTTCGTGTGACGTCATCACGTTTCAGGTTGAAGGCGCCCTAGGTTCGAATCCCGTCGTTTTTATATACTATGTGGAGAAGATTTTTTATGCCAGTAACTTTTAACTTTAAAAATAAAATATCACTCTATAAATGAATTATCCAAAAAATGAGTTAATGTTTACCCTACCTAATTTTTACCAAATATATTTATAAATGCTTTATAACAACATGTGATATAATTATATTTTCCTTTCTTGATTTTTTATATCTCACTTTGTTATAAGCTTATTAAATTGTATCAAGACCTGTTATAATTGTGATATGGATAAGCCAATTAATGTTATAATTTTCTTTAATTTAACACCTCACCGGCGAATTTTATAACACATTCTGTTATGAAATTATCTTTGAAATAATAGCTGAACCGGTTATACTTTTGTTATTCATTTCTGATCGGGAAGGGCCGTCACTTTGACCTGTTGCTAGGCCAAATTCTCAGTTACCTCTTCTACTTCATTATTGTAGCTATGTCCCCCTGATCATCGGCATGACTTTTTGGGGGATTCCAAATACGATTACAAATTAATGATTGTTTGCAGCTTTTGTCTCCGCCCATGCCATGCGTAGAGTGTGGCCGACCTCAACTTTTGCTCCTGAATCTCTGTCGCCTTCGGCTTTTGATGAAACCGACGATGCTGCTAAGCGTTAGACAGATACATTATACACAGCAGATATCTGATGTTGAAATCCTAAAGCTGGTGAGCATTCTCAACTAATACACACCAGATTTCACTGGCGGACAGCAGCCCTTTTTTGGGCTGGGAGGAGAACCTGTTGCCTAAGACGAAATATAAAATAAGGCAAAAAAAAGAATTTCCACCGACGCCAACGAAGGAGAAAGGACTTCTCTTCCTACCCAACGCTAAGCCGTTACTCGCTTTTATAGTAGGACATCAAAGCAAATACATTTGTATTGCCAGATAAGTGGTCTCACTTTGCCCTCGGATGGTGGGGCAGGGTCAAGCCCGTGCACAATTTAGAGGTTTTGGGGGTTAAGCTCCTCCCATTGTCAATGTTCCATACACTGAGCGTCCCTCCGCCTTTTTCTAGGAAAAAGCCTCCCTTGTTGCTTCTTCTGTGCACAGGCCGGGGCAGGGTCGACACCACGACTGCTTCCTATTGTACAGACAGTGTTAAGAACTTATAATGCATGCACCTGCACCCGCATCACGATTGAACTTCATTGATCAAGGCTACTCATATAAGCTTACACAGCAGAAGGGCGTGCCCACATAGGACCTCCACCTACCACGGACGTTTCCGGAGACCCCTTTCTATGCCGCTGTCTGGGATCCAACATAGTAGTTTGCCGGCTTTTGGGGGTTTACGAGAAGTTTTCGAGAGTATCAGGGAGTTTATAAAGCTTTCTAGGCATTTCAGCTCCCGGAGATTTCAGGGAACATGCGGAGAATTTCAGGAGAGTTCCGATAAGGTATCAATGTGTTCCTGTGAGGGTTCCAGAGGGGTTTCCGAGGGGTTTCCGAGGGTATATGCAATGTTTCTAGGGAGTTCAGAAGGATTTGAGAGCATTTGAAGGCGTTTCAAAGCATTTCAAAGGCTTCCAGGGGTTTCAGAGAAGCTCCTGAGGTTTGAACGAGATTTGAGAGATGTTTCGATATGCCGTTTCAGGAGTCTTCAAGAGAGTTTGAAAGAAGTTTACTGGTGGTATCTTAGAGTGGTTTCCCATAAGTTTCAGAGGAGTTTCAAACCATTTCAAGCTGTTTCAGAGGGTTTGAAGCGGCTTTAGGGGGTTCCCGTGTTAAAACCCCAGTTCCCAGCGGTATAATATAAGTTCGCGGGAGATTGAGGGGTGTTTGGTGGAGTTTAAAAGTGTATTAAGGCGCAAGTATGCATGCTTAAATAATACATTATGCTAGCGGGGGTTTTCGGCTTCCAGTCTCTATGTAATCATAAACGGATATTGGTTCAACACCTGACGTTTCGGTCACATATACTGTGCCTTTTTCAAAGGATAGATACAATCCCTCCGTTTACTCGTGAGGTTATGTATGTTTTAAACATAGTCGCACGTCTTCACTTCAGTGGTTGAGTTCGTTGGTTGGCGCACTTTTTCAAATCTATCAGTATCTGTTTTACCTCCTACGATCTACCTCTTACCGGCGGCGTCACTTTCGAATCGAAATCTGGCGCGAAAGTGACGCCGCCGGTAAGAGGTAGATCGTAGGAGGTAAAACAGATACTGATAGATTTGAAAAAGTGCGCCAACCAACGAACTCAACCACTGAAGTGAAGACGTGCGACTATGTTTAAAACATACATAACCTCACGAGTAAACGGAGGGATTGTATCTATCCTTTGAAAAAGGCACAGTATATCACGGTGCTCCCCAGACCGTTATTATGAAATAAAAATCTCCATCCAATCGGTGCCCACCATTCGTTTTCTATGGCTATCCTGCATGTCTGGACAAAATTTGAAAAAAATCGTAGGGCCCATTTTTTAGTTACGCCCTTTTAAAGGGCGTAAAGTCCAATATTCAAAGAAAAAATCGAAATATTTAGTACTCAACCATTTTTTAACGATTTTGACGAAATATTTTCTTGAAGAATTGTATTGCATTGAGTATTAGATTTGTTTAGCATAGTTTTTGTTGAAATAATTGAAGAAAATATGACGTTTTTGTGAGTTGACATAAAAAAAGTGTATTTATATGAAAATATTTCAATAATATTTGTAACTTCTCAGGTTCAAATACGGTAAGAAAAACGTGAATGTATATAAACAAAAAAATAAAGTAAATGAAAGGAAAACTCTTACAAGAGAAATTTAGCATAACATGTGAAAAGGGCCTACGTGCTTTTTGTAAACAAATACGTTTCGATCGCTGTAGGGCCCAACTGTACCCACGAATATCTGCACCCGTTACCGATAGCCCGAAGATTGCACTTTCTGAAACATGTTTGTTTACAAAAAGCACTTGTGTCCTTTTCAGATATTATGCTAGAAACGATATTATGAGTGTTTGAATAAATGGAAGACGAGCTGTTGTTTGAAGCTCATTACATACTAGTTTTATTCGCACAAGACAAAAAAACGAATCAATTCTGTATGAAATCATGAACACCAATATGTGATGATTTATAATTTTTTTATGATATTTACATCGAATCAGATATGTATTGTATTTGAAAACGTAATATTTTGAATAAAAATGTAGTGTATTATAAATAATAATACCTACACTGAATGCCGCTTTACGGTGATAAAGACCACAAAAATGTGTTTAAATTTACTATCGGTGCCGAACCCAATCGCGCGCTATTCGTACGGGAGGTTGCACAGGTGCTGCGGCATTTCGCTCACTGTTGAAAACGACTCATGGCTACTCGCCTATGTTTTCACAAAATAGCAAGGTTGGTTTTAAGTACTATGAAAAAGGGAGCATTTATGCATAGTAAGGCAATCGATGAGCCGCGCAAATATATAGATATCTCAAAAAAAAAAAAATTATATCTCAGACTTGCTTCGGCATTATCGATTTTCTAAGTCTCTTCAATTGCATCTCATGTCCACATAGTTTTTAAAAGATAAGACAACACGCTGCCAGGAGGCGTTTGTGGTGTGATAATCATGTTTTCCAATAGTAAATTTAAACATATTTTTGTGGTCTTTATCACCGTAAAGCGGCATTCAGTGTAGGTATTATTATTTATAATACACTACATTCTTACTAGAATACTACTTTTTCAAATACAATACATATCTGATTAGATGTAATTATTATTAAAAATATTTATAAATTATCACATATTGGTGTTCATGATTTCATACAGAAGTGATTCGTTTTTTGTCTTGTGCGAATAAAACTAGTATGAAAAGGGCTTAAAACAACAGCTCTTCTTCCATTTATTCAAACACGCATAATATTGTTTCTAGCATAACATCTGAAAAGGACCTAAGTGCTTTTTGTAAACAAACATGTTTCAGAAAGTGCAATCTTCGGGCTATCGGTAAGGGGTGCAGATATTCGTGGGTACAGTTGGGCCCTACAGCGATCGAAACGTATTTGTTTACAAAAAGCACGTAGGCCCTTTTCATATGTTATGCTAAATTTCTCTTTTAAGAGCTTTCCTTTCATTTACTTTATTGTTTTGTTTATATACATTCACGTTTTTCTTACCTTATTTGAAACTGAGAAGTTACAAATATTATTAAAATATTTTCATATAAATACACTTTTTTTATGTCAACTCACAAAAACGTCATATTTTCTTCAATTATTTCAACAAAAACTATGCTAAACAAATCTAATACTCAATGCAATACAATTCTTCAAAAAAATATTTTATCGAAATCGTTAAAAAATGATTGAGTACTAAATATTTCGATTTTTCCTTTGAATATTGGGCTTTATGCCCTTTAAAAGGGCGTAACTCAAAAATGGGCCCTACGATTTTTTTCAAATTTTGTCCAGACATGCAGGAT
The DNA here is from genome assembly GCF_035046485.1 of Aedes albopictus. Classification (NCBI taxonomy): domain Eukaryota; kingdom Metazoa; phylum Arthropoda; class Insecta; order Diptera; family Culicidae; genus Aedes; species Aedes albopictus. The sequence continues at coordinate 402,171,623 of NC_085138.1, read as the reverse complement.
AGCCATAGAAAACGAACGGTGGGCTCCGATTGGATGGAGATTTTTATTTTATAATAACGGTCTGGGGAGCACCGTGTATATGTGACCGAAACGTCAGGTGTTGAACCAATATCCGTTTATGATTACATAGAGACTGGAAGCCGAAAACCCCCGCTAGCATAATACCAATCACAGTCGATCCCCTTACATTAAATAATACATTTCCTACAAATTCTACGACTACAAGACACTAAATAAGTCTTAGCAAATTTAATCCAAAGAGGTGAGGCGATATAAGGGATTCTCCGGAGGTTTTTGAAGATTTCAGGGGGTTGCAAATAATGAATCGGGGAAAGTTTCTATTTGTTTCCAAGGTTTCAGGGAGGCTTTATGAGAAGGGTTTCATGCGAAGCTTCAAGGAAGACCACCGGAGTGTTTTGATAGGAATTAAGGGTGGCTTACGAATGTTTTTATGACGAATGAGTTGTAGGGGTCTCCAGTTAGCCTAGTGGGTAAGGCTATGGATCGCCAATCCGGAGACGACGGGTTCGATTCCCGTTCCGGTCGGGAAAATTTTCTCAATTCCCTGGGCATAGTGTATCATTGTCCTTGCCTCACAATACACAAATTCATGCAATGGCAGGCAAAGAAAGCCCTTCAATTAATAACTGTGGAAGTGCTCAAAGAACACTAAGTTGAAGCGAGGCAGGCCAAGTCCCAGTGGAGACGTAGAGCCAATAAGAAGAAGAAGAATAGTTGTAGGGAATTTTAGAAGTTACAAGAGAATTCAAGGGAGGTCTGTTTTTTCAGCAAACTGAAACTCTCATGTGAAACATATCTCAAATCCCATTCAAAAGTCACCCTCAAACCTCCTGAAACTTCTTGAAAGGACTCAAGGACTTCTCTACTAGACCCCCTAAAAACCTCTGGAGCCCCATTTGAGCCACCTTCATAATGACCCATTGGGAGCAGCCCAATTGCTCTCGATTAACGTCCATCCTGGTTTGGCTTAAATTATCCTTGTTCTCCCAACATTTCGGAAGGGTGTAAATGTTTTTAATGCTCTAGACCGCAGCCAGCGATTACTTGGGGTCATTACCTGGAAGAGGAGGGTTTTATCTTTGTATTACAGCAGGTGCAGTGCCTGAAGTGATTCATAGCTTTAGAAGAAGGTATTGTTTTCAACAGCAGTTACACAATTTTAAAATAATGGTGTAGAATCACAGAAAAAGCGCAGGAAGAATTTTTGGAGCAATCTGTTGAGATATACTTGCGAAAATTTTAGAAGAAATTCCTGGAGCATCATCATCAGGAAACTATGGGGCTACTACTGGAGGCAATCCTGGAGTAGGTTTTTGAGAAACTTTTGGAAAGAACTATGGAGAAACTTCTGGTGAGATCACTTGACCTAACTCTGGATGAATCTTCGGGGAAATCTCTGTAATAAATCCTAAAAGGTTCTCTGGAGGAATATTTGGATGAAACTCTAGACCAGGACTAGGAGGTGGCGGACCTTTTTAAATATTGAATTTCAAACTTGTAAAAATAAGCTGTCGTGTTTTTCCTTCCAGGTGCATACGCATGTCGTAAAAATATTTTTTCTCACAGATATAATTGTGACACTTGCATTTTTTTCGGACAAAATTATTGCTGAACGAAATCCTGCAGATCCATGATTTATTTTTTATTTTTTTTATGTCTTTATTTATGAGATTTTCAGCCCGAGGCTGGTTCATCTCAGCTAAGATCCATGATAAAATTTCTACCAAATAAGTGGTCTCTGTGTAGACCCCTGGACAATTTGTAGTATGGTTTTTGATAGACGTTTTCCCAAGACCATTACCGAATTTCTAGAAGGGTAGATCCTGGCAAATTCCATGCAAGACCTTTGAATTTTTCATTTTTATAGCTTCGGCATATAACTGACAAGTTTGTTGGTATTTTTTTTACAGGTTTTCTGGTAATTTCGGAAAAAGATTTCAATGAGAATCATAAATACATATTTTCAGTAATATTTCTTGCCAGCTGCTTTTAATATCAGTGATAAATCCATTCACAGTCATTACGCAATACCTCAGAAACACTAGTTAGATTACGACTCCGTGTACACTATGTGTCCTGCACCAAGTGAACACCCTTGGCCCTAAATGCTCTGCTGTAGACGAGCTCCTGGATGAATTCATAGCAGAATTCTAAAGAAATCCATGCTAGAGAAGTCTCTGGAGAAATTTCTAAATGAATTCACGGAACGAGTTCCTGATATAACTACATTAATAATCGGCGTAACTCACAGAGAGCATTCTGGAAGAATCCCAGTTAACCCTCTAATACCCAACCCCGCCTTTAGACGGGGTATAGTTTGAGCATTTTTGTAATTTTTGTTTCGTGGACAATCAAAATTTTTATATTTTTGGGTGATATTTAGGACTGTTTTGTATGTCTTAAAATGGTTTTTGGTGTCTTCTAAAACGTATTTACATTTTTCAAAAATCATTGAAAAATTAATGTTTTAGTCACCTTTAAGAAATCATTGATTATTTTGTATTGAATCGCTAAAATTAACATATTTTAGATTTTTCCCAAATCATTCTATCATAGTAGAATAGTTTAAGGCAGTCGAATACACTCTAAAATTACTTTCCTTAAAATTACAAGAAAAATAAAATTTTCATTGAAAAAAATTTAAAATAAAAATATTTCAACAATAATCCTAAAATCTCAAAATGTTTTCGTCTCAAAAAATCCATATCCCAAAGAGGCTTCTAGGAAAAATATAAAAGTGTGTGAATGTTCAAAAATAAAAATTAGAAAAATCAAAAACCGAAAATCACAAAATCGAGAATTAAAAAGAATCATCTTCCAAAACATGTTTAAATCGATTTTAGATGATGAAAAATGATATTTAGATCAAAATCAAAAATTTGGGTATTAGAGGGTTAAAGATTTCAGAGGGATCTCTGGAGGAATGTTAAAAAGAATTCTTGCATGTATCTCTGGAGAAATTTTTGGCGAAAACATTGGAGGAGCTTCTGGAGGATTTCCTGGGAATTCTGAGAAGAATATGTGGAGTATTTTCTTGTTTATAAGTCCTTGAAAAATTGAGGTATAATTCTTACAGAATTCTTGAGAGTGTTCCTATAAGGCGCTTTCTGTAAACTATGGTCACCTAAGAAACCCCCTCCTCCACTCGCGCACTTTTGTCCATACCAGATTTTGAAAGTTTGTATGGTCACTAGACATCGGCCGATGAAACACAACCCCCCTTCCTTCTTGGTTACATCGAAATTTATGGACGGGCCCTAACTGCATTCAACAAATGCTTTTTGGAGGACTTTTTAGAAGAATTCCTTGAGGAATCTTTAGAGGAACTCCTGGATGACATCGTGGTAAAATCTCTGGAGGAGTTCCTCTGCTTATTCCTGGAGAAATTTCTTGAATAATTTCGGAAGCTATTCCTGAGGAAACCTTTGGAAGAATTCTAGAAGGAATTCCTTAAATATCTGAAAATAATCGTGGAACGATACCTTAACCAACTTTCAAAAAAGTCCCTGGAAAAGTTAATGGGAGATTTCTTTGAGGAATTGTTGTGCAACTCTTGAAAGTATCTCTAAATATCGTGAAGAACTTTTGGAAACATAATCTCTAGAAGAATTCCTGTGAAAATCTGTTGAATTCTTCGCAGAAGAATCGCTGTAAGCATTCCTGGTCGAATCTCTGCAAGACATCGTAGAAGAATCCCTTGAGGAATTTCAGGATCAAGCTCTGAAAGCATAGCTGGATGAGTTCCTTAAAAAGAATCTCTGGAAGACATTATTCGTGGTGGAGTATTTGGAAGAACTTCTGAATGACTTTGTGGTTCAATTTCTCGAGAAATTTCTGGTGAACTCTTTGGAAACACATTTTAGAGTTTTCCCAAACAATTCACTTCAAAAAATCCCTCTTGTACTTTCTGAAACATAGCTTAGTCTGTCATATTTTTTCCAGGGTTCTCTTCAGAATTTCTATTAATATTCCTGAACGATTTTTTGAAAACTCTGGCGCAATTCCTGAAAATTTCGCCGGAAGTTTTTTTGGCGAAACTTCTGCATGAATTTCTAGAGGAGTGTTTGGTGGAATTTATTGATGAATTTTTAGAAGAATTTCTGAACGAATTCGCGAAAGTGCTTTTAAGATAATTCGTGGAAGAAACTCTGAAGCAATATCTCAAGAAACCCTTAGATGAATTTATTGAATGATTTCTGTAACAATGTTTTGATACTTTTTCGAAAGAATCTCGGGAAGAATTCTGGTGGAGAAATTCGGTGGACCCCAATTTGAATACCTGGCAATCTTGCTCCCAATTCAATTTCTTCAAAAGACACTATCATGTATTCTGACGTTGCTACAAACCACCAGTTTCTCCGCATAACAAACAGTTTGTCCTCAGAAATCCCAGCATCTTGCCCTCCTCATTTCTTTTTCGAAACATCCAATCCTTGCCGAAACCGGTTGGCGGATGTGCAAATTTTTGCTCCCGTCATTTTTTCGCTTTCATCCAAATTCAATATTTCCAAATTGTAGTTTTCATTGTTTTGAATGTATTCGTTTGAGGGCTTGGTGGTCTAGTGGCTACCGCTTCTGATTCGTATGCAGAAGGTCATGGGTTCAATCCCTGGCCCATCCTTTTCATCCTACTTTGTATCTTTCTATCCACTTTCTTTCGCTCTCTCATCTCTACATATACAACTCATGTATATTCATATGTTCATAGCCATCGCTAGAACCAGAAACGAATTGAAAAAAGTCGTTTCCCTCCCTTCCAACTTCCACTCACAGCACAGTGTATATATAACACCTATAAGTTATGCAACCAAAGCGTGCTGTGCCGCTTGACCTTATTCACCTTATTCACCACATAATTTAAAAAAAAAAACGAACACTATAAATAACCCTATCCATGGATCGCATCACCGACCCAACGGTGACTCCCAGATCTCCCATCCTTTCCGTCTAACAAATACCCCAGTCCGTGCGGGTTGTGGGGACGCAGAGTGCTCTCGGTCTCTAGTAGCAACAACCAGTACACTCTAACATTCCTTTCCCTTCCCAGCTGACTATAAGGACTTGGCCGGCGCCGTTATTGATCAAATATGCATGAGCTGCTAAAATTGCACTTTGAGAATAAGTGGAATGTCCCAGCCCCTTTTTCAGTTGGATCTCAGTGCAACTGGTACCAGTTCAGATCAATCACGGAGGAGCAACCATTGACATGTATAGTCAGAATTGATCGTTTTGAATGTATTCGTTTGAGTGAAGTAATGAAAATGAGTTGAAATTAGTGTTCGTAGTGGTACACGCAGAAAAATAAATTGTAAACACAATTAAGTTCTAGTTCAAATCAACCAATTTTTCAGTTTACTATAGCGACAAACTGATTTCTAGTTTAAACTGAACTGTTCTATTGGTTTGATTATACAAATATTTTCATTTGTCGAAATTGTTGACAGTTTGTTGAAACAAACAGAGATATGGTATTTTCAACATGAAATAATGGATTGATTCAAACGACTGCACTTTTGCAACTAACAAACCCGGAATGTGATTGTGTTGGTGACGGCAGCTGCAGCGGCAGCTCGGAAATCTATTTTTAGACCGTCGGTAAGCGGATGGGGAGGAGAACGACTAAAAAAAGACAAAAAAGGCGAAACCGGGCAACTTTTTGTGGATGCTGCCGTGAGTACCTGCGCGTTATTCACCACGGCCAAAGCTGCACTTAGAAGTTGGCGTGATGGATTTGCTACACCTTCTTCGTTGTGGCGATGTTGGGGTAAGCATTTTAAAGATGTGTGAGTGCTTTCGGACCATGTTTATGGTTTTTATTTTGTTGAAACAAATGAAATTATTGACGTTATATGAAATGATGGTAAGCAGTTGTTTTTATCAATAAACTCTAAATGCAATCAAAGAAATATAACTTTGGAATAAGTAAATTCTCAGTTTGAAAATCAACCATGCGTTTTATTGTTTCAAACTAGCGCCATTTTTCTGCGTGTATACCAGGGAAAATCATTCTCATACGGACGGAATCTTCGGAAATTATGACGAATTTTTGAACAAGTTCGTAGCTACAGATGAGCGCGAGCTGCAGAAAGATCCGCGTTCGTAGGGAGTATCGTTCTGAAGATGATGCGGATTGTGTAGGAAAAGTAGCAAAAGCTGATGGGAAACGAGGAAACATGAAGAAATGGGGGCGAACGGGCGAACGTCCAGCGGCTCATCGTGACGCTGATTAAGGCCGGGGCATTAATCCCAACGAAATTCTTCCGGCGAACGGAAAGGGCAAGCGGTGCATTTTCATGAAGATCAAGGAAATTGTGCTGGTTGTCAATTGCATTCGGGAGAGAATTCCAGCTCAGCGTAGATGACGAAGCTGTTATAACATTGGTGAGATTGTTCCTTTTATATTTTCTACTATTGGTTTATTTGTCGTTCTCTGTGTTTATGGGAGGAGGGTTATTGATTTCCTTAATGCTAATATACATTTGAAATTATGGTTAAATTAGCAGATTATAATCATGTTTATGTGCCTCAATTACATGTACTGTTAAAATCATACTGAATTTCTGGCCATTCCTGTACCAAAATCCTATTTACTTTCTATTTTCGAGGGCGTCGGTTAGTCGCTGGCATCTCGATAAATAGTTATCCCTTCCCTACTTCCCTTCCCATTCACATAATTCAATGGCGCTTAAGCCTAGGCTTTTTAGCCAGGACACAGTGTAAATGCCTGTGCCCCATCCCGGAATCAAAAAGGCCCATGGAGTGACAAAATTTCTTAGCTATGTCACTCCCAACGTTGGTGTTTAAATATACTAAAACACTTTTACTCCCTCCAACACATCTACATGATTTACTCAAATACACTTACACAATCTGAATCCTGTCGCATCACTCGCTTATAGTGATTCCCAAATCACCCAATTCCAAATATCCAACTCCTTGATACCTATGGGAGTGTCGGTGAGTCGCTGACCTCTTGTAAAGTAGGTGTCATATCATCACATCCTTTCCTATCCTCGTAACGGAGAAGATGGACGTGGCCGGCAGTGGAAGTTCTCATGTCTTTTTACTTCAACCTCTAGTTGGATAGCTGTTCCTTCCTAAACAGCATCCCCTAAGCAATTAGAATAGGAGTATTAAAGTTTTAACATGACAACTTTCAGTATGCAATCTACGAATTACTCCGTTACCACGCAACGCAACGCAACGCAACGCAACGCAACATCCTTGCCGAAACCACAAGCTGGCTTCCAGAATCCGCAGCTTCTTTTTCGAAACTTCATTATTCCTGTTCGTTTATCCGAAATCACCGCCTCTCCTCAGAATTCCTAACAAATTCCTAGAAACTTTCCGGTATACATGAACCTCTTTTTCTAAAAGTTCCTTTATTCCTTTTAGCATCTAGAACTCACTAGCTTCTTCCAAGAATCTGTAACCTTTCTAACCTACAATCTCCAGCTTGCTTTAAGATTTGTCATTTCAGATTAACACTGCAAAAGAGGCATTTAATTATTTTGAGATAGGTAAGCTGTAGAAAATCATTCAAAATCCGTCTTACCTGTGGGGTGTGAATATATATTTTTTTTATCCAGTTCGTTTATGTTTTGGGCTCAATCGCGTGTAACGCTTTACGGAGCCGAAAATCATTTTCGGTATCTAATTACATACAGTTGATAGCTTTCTTAACCGAGGTTAGTATTGGGAGGAGGCCAGGGTACTCGTGACTGCTCGAGGTTAGCGAGTCACATGATTTCAAGGATAGGCATGGTGTGGATAGGGTTTCAAGGTTCACTGCAGCTCATCCGGGAGGTATCTTGGCATTTTCGTCGCCTTTAATGTTGGTATCACGCGTTGCGTCACGGGTATCTGTCACGGATTTTCGTCAACCGGATGGCCAGGAGCAAAACACAAAAAAAGACAAAACGGAAAAAAAAACTGGAGAAAAAAAACGTGGAAAGATTAGATCTTTATACAACACATGCGAAGGAAATCATAAATGGACCGCATATAGATAAGATCGCGGGTTCCCAACACATCTCTAACTGGAACGAAGGGTTGTCTACCTCGGGCCTCAAGGGTATCCAATAGTAGCGCTCTGGAGGTGTCATTATCCGGGCACTGCAAAACTACGTGGTCGATGTCATCATAACCGGAACCACACTCGCAAAGAAACATTAGGAATAATGGAATGTAACCACTGTCCCAGCTGGCCATCTCGCCAATCATTTTGCCAACTTTGAAGAGAACTCTGGCGAACTAAATGGAAAAATTCATCGTGTGAAATTCTTCTATCATAGATCTCACCTTCCTGTGCACCCACCTTTGCGAGAGAGTCCGCCTCATTGCCATAAATAGAGCAATGTGAGGGGACCCATACAATGGTAAGGCACCGGGACAAGTTTATACGGGTGGGGCAAGATGAAACAGCGGGATGTTTTCTAATGATGATAAACAATTGGATTGCCATAACACATAGTTTTTGATTCAAGCAATCTTTTAGAGAAGAGAAATTTCCAAATTGTATTAAAATCTATTTCAAAACTTCGCGTTTCATCTTGCCCCACCCGTTTCAACTTGCCCCGGTGTACCTTAATCGTGTATGATCTTTCGACCAGTGTACCCATCTGCTCTCTTATTTTTGTAAGAAAGTAAGATGCGTGCCTTACAGGTTTCATCGACCGGAGTGCCTCAATAGAACTAAGACTATCCGAGAAGATGAAGAAATGGATTGCTGCCAGCTCAGCAACATAAACCGAACAAGGTTCCCGAAGTTTGCGGAAGGCGGTGAAATTTTCATTGAAGACACCGAAGCCAGCGGATCCATTAATGCAAGACCCATCAGTGAAGCATCTCTTACAGGAATTGACATTTTGGTACTTATCATTAAAAATGCGAGGAATAGATATACACCAAAGTTGATCTGGTATTCCATGAATGGCTTGTTTCATGGACAGATCGTATTTAACAGAGGAACGGACATTGGTGAAGTGTACACGTGGCGGAGTATAACCTGGGAGGCTTATGTCAGATGACATGTAGAAGAGATAATTTACCATGAATTTCGACTGAGTGTTCAGTCTGAGCATTCCGTCGAAGTTTTCTATTACAAGTGTGTTGCTCACTTCACACTTGATGAGTAACCTTAGCGAAAGTTCCCAGAAGCGGTTTTGGAGAGGTTTCACCCCTGCCAGGACCTCTAGGCTCGCATTGTGCGTTGAATGCATACAGCCGAGAACAATACACAAATACCGGTATTGAATTCGTTCCAACTTCATTAGGTGACAGTTTGCTGCTGAGTGGAAGCAGAAAAGCCATATTCAATAACAAAGAGAATAGTCGTTTTGTAAAGTTTCATGAGGGCTTCCGGGTGAGCACCCCACCTTGTACCGGTAATTGTGCGTAGAAAATTGATCCTTTGTTGATATTTTTGCACCAAATACTTGATTTGGGTACCAGTGCCTTTTGAATCAAACCAGACCTCAAGGTATTTCGAAGTCAAACATTGGTCGATTTCTATTCCCAAAAGATTGAGTTTCAGTTGGGCTGGGTTCCGCTTTCTAGAAAACACGACCAATAGTATGAAATCAAAGCTTGTTTTTCTCAGAGATGGCGCCACCACATTAAAAGTAAAATCATTTTTCTTGTATGGACAAATCGCTGGCTTGCACTTGTTCCGCATCGCAACGATTCGTACCCTGGGGCAAAAAGTTGCAAATTAGAAACAAAATCATTATATTTATGCGTTTCTTCCGGATTCATTACAGTAACAGAGAATTTATTACGCCACCATACAAATTTCAAGTTGTTTACTTCTTTTTTTCTGACTGGCATTTTCCACCCGTGCTGCGCATGATGTTTCCGAGTGGATAGATGCAGGCGGCGCCGCTGTATATGTGAAAATCATGTGGAGCACGAGCGCTGTCTACGATCGCATAGCGTAACCTTCGCCGTTACTTTACACTGTTATCACGTTTACCGCATTTATCAGAAAAGCGCCTCTACCGGCACTCTAGCAAAAACGCAGCTGATTGCTTCCCATTGAGTTTTTTGCGGAGCAAACTCGATCCCCAAACGGACAGATTATTTAAGGAATTTTGCAATGGTCTTTGCAACATCTCTGCATGTGGCCCTTTTAGAGAAACCACAGCATCATCTGCAAGTTGTCTTAGCGTGCATTGTCCTTCCAAACAACCATCTATGTCTTTCACGTAAAAATTATAAAGCAAGGGACTAAAGCATGAGCCTTGGGGTAGGCCCATGTAGCTAATTCTGGAAGTCGTCAGTTGTCCGAGATTGAAGCTCATATGTTTTTCTGACAACAAATTGTACAAGAAATTATTTAAAATTCCTGGTAGTCCACTATTGTGCAGCTTTTCTGACAATATGTTTATGGAAACCGAATCAAAAGCGCCCCTAATATCCAAGGGAAACTGAAGCCAATTGCTCCTTTTTCGCAAAGGCCAGTTGAATATCTGGTGAATGCAACGCTAGACAATTGTTTGTTCCTTTGCCCTTACGAAACCCGAATTGTGTATTTGAAAGTAGTTTATTAGATTCGACCCAATGGTCGCGTCGCGTTAGGATCATTTTCTCTATCAATTTCTTTAAACATGATAACATAGCAATTGGGCGGTATGAATTATGATCAGACGCTGTTTCCCAAGAGGGCGAGTTAGCTGGAACTTAGTCTGGTCAGACCTTTTTCGCGAAGCTGAATATCCAACGGTTGGAGTATTCGTCACTCATGTTGCGAGCCACTTTCCAATAACTACGCTTTTTCGCTTTTAGCAGGTTCTTCAATTTTTTCTCAAGTTTCGCGTACTCTTGATAGAGCTCTGAGGTACCATGTCTACGAAAAGATTTGAAGGCATCATCTTTTTCAAGACACAACTGAGTGCAATCATCATCCCAGCCTTGAGTGGGTGGTCTTCTTTTGAAGGTTGCACTTGGAACGCGTTGTTTTTGTGATTCTAATGCGCTCTTGTAAATCAGTTCAGACAGGAATCGATACTCATCCAGAGGTGGGAGGGGGTTGAATGATTCGATACCAACGGATATGTACCGCTTCTGCATATGTTTGTCAATCGATATTCCTAGTGAGGTTAAAAGAAATCAGAATTGGCTGTTCTGACCATTTACAGTTATTTTTAATGGTGGTTATTACAGTCAAGTGATCACTACCATGAGGATCTTCGATCAACTTCCACGAGCAATCGAATGATAGTGAACTTGATCCCAGTGATAGGTCAAGACGACTTTCTTTGCCGTCAGATGCAATGCGTGTCACTTCACCTGTATTCAAAACGTTCAAATTGAAATCGTCGCACAAATCATAGAAAATAGCCGCTCTGTGATCGTCATATGGTTCGCCCCATTCTGTACCATGTGAGTTCATATCACTCAGAATTAAAACTGGATGTGATAGTGAAGAAACTGCATTCCAAAGATGACGGCGGGTAATTGAAATTCCTGGAGGAATGTAAACGAAAGCTATGCAAAGGTCTTTGCCTTTTACGTTTATTTGGCAAGCGACAATTTCTACGCCTGGATGAGTCGGGATTGGAATTCTATTAAATGAGTAAATCTTTTTGATACCCAATAGTACTCCTCCGTAATGGTCATCTCTATCCTGGCGTATAATATTAAAATCGTGGAAGTTGAGTTCATCTTCAGAAGAAAGCCACGTTATACAGAGTGCAAATATATCACAGTCAGTATTGTGAATTAAAAATTTAAACAGGTCCAATTTAGGTTTTAAACTATGACAGTTCCACTGTGATCATATCTTGGACCTCACTTGATGAATTATCCATCGAAAGATATGATCGAAGCAAGGAGGGGCTATGATTGTGTCAAATTCCGGAGATATTCTTCTACTGCTGGTAGAAAAATGTCAAGTATGCTTCTGAAGGAATCGGAAAGTATGCGATCCACGAGGACCCAAAAGGGCGAAGGGCTGAAGGGCGAGGTGCCTTAGTAGCTTTTTTCTTGCTACCTTGTAGAATGTTTCTTTTCAAAGTATACTTAACAGGTGGAAGCGGGGGCGGTAGGTTCTTGCTACAACATGGAACTGAGGCATCAAGGACCTGTTTCTTCGGAGTTTTAAGGTTTGGCCCGCTTTCTTTGGTAGTTGGCAAACTTTTGAGAGAGGATTTCAAAAAGATTTTTCGGCGCAATCCCGGAGAAGCTGATGACTTTCTTTTTCCGGATGCGGTACCTCCGAAAAACATCCACCATCATCAGTTTCGTCATCGTCCTGATCATCAGAAGACAACTCATGGAAGGGATTTTCAACTGGGACAGCTGATTCAGAGGCGGTAGCGATTGTTTTAAAAGACTTCACCATTTCCGCATAGGTCTGCTTGGAGCGCCTAACAATAGAACGACTCTCATTTTGAATGCGTCTTTTGTAAGCCGGGCAATCATGCAAGTCGTGCGGATCTCCGCCACAGTAGCTACATTTTTCAGCTTCCTGTGGGGTGACAGTGAAGATTACTGTTATTCCCCTTGCGTGTCCGTCCCCTAGCAAGCTAGCACCATGACGAAGGTGTCAGTGTGAAGCTGCCTCATTGAGGAGAGGAGCTTTGGCGGAGCAAGTCGCCTTCATCGTGTGGTACCGGATTATGCCAATTTACAGATAAAAATAATGAGATTTATGTAAACTTCAGTTTAGTTATGTAAACTTAGTATTATGATGGTTTACATGATATATCATGTAAATTTGTGTTATATATCATGTAAACACACAGAGTCATGCTGAATTACATGACATACATATAATGGAAATTTACATGGTATTTTATGACTTCTACATGATATAGGGTATCGGGATGCTTCGTTGGCATAGTCCCCTCGTTCGGCCTATCTCAACGTAAACCAAATACTCAAACAAATACGCATAACTGGATATCGGCAAAGCTATGCGCCAAACAACTGTAACATTTCGTTACAATTTTAGCACTTTGGAACATTAAAATTGAATAAATATGTCACTTTGTTTAGCTTTTGCAGACGCCATGATTCTTCGGCTTAGTGGGTAGCCTATACACATGATCATAAATGGCATGATTCTGGAACATTTCGAATTGACTTTTCGATAACTGAACATTTGATGCGACGGTCAAAGACGCTATTTTGAACTTGTATTTTTGTTTCCAACGAATAATAACTATTTCACAAATTAATTGTGGGCCGAATATTGGGGACATTTTTTTCACTATGTATCCAAATCTTGGCCCATCAGTAAAGTGACGTCAAAAACACCGATAAAGTGACGTCAACAACATTGCTTGCGTAAGAACCAGAAAGAACGAACAGGAAGAAAGATTTTGTGTACGGTGACTGTAAAAATATAACACAATAATGGGGTTGCGATGTTTTCGTTACAAAATTAAGAAAAACTTTAGTTTAAGTGTTTTATTTATAGTTTTTTGAAAATTTGGCTCCAAAAATGCAATTTAAAAGTAAGATCAAACAGAGATAATACTTCAGCAGAAATATTGAAAAAATGAGATAATTAGTGGTTCTAGTGCATGGAAATCAATAGGCCAACGTTGTATCCACTAATAGGCCAATTTGTGTACCGTAGACCAACATTGCATACCATCGCATCGAATCTTTTCAACTTAAATAAGTAAATTCTTGAATATTTACGTTAGTTTACTTCATATTGGCGAAACATGCATTGCCTAGAGTATGTAATAGGGTCAAACATATTATATCTAGTGCTATTAATTCATGAGTTACGGTCAAAATTGTCAAGGCGGCTTGCAAATTAGGCCAAGGAATGGTACATATACCCTATCATGTAAACTTCTGTGATATCCCACGCTCCAATCATGTGCATTATATGTCACATAATTTTACACTCTTTTTTCGATCTGTGAAGTGATTCTACTGTAGTTTGCTAAGATTGCGGGGAACGGATTGATCCAGTGAGTTACGCAATATTCACATTACCTACTAAGTCCACATTTCATAAGATGCACTCATACTTTTTTAAATTATTTACCACATCCACAATAGTTTTCCTTTTTGGACCTAAATCATTCGATAGATTTTTCTTCGTCGATTCTCATTTTCACTAATAACTTGACCAAATCAAGCAACTTGATCCTGGAGCAAGATGCAGTCGTCCCATGTGGATCAGAAATAAACATTATTGAAGGGGAATCGATCATGTAAATTAGACTCGAATGAAAATTCATTGTCGAAATATTTTACTCTATTGTCGTGTCTCTAAAATGTATAAAAACAGTGTGTGTTGTACTTGCCATTTGGAAACTAAATAAATTTTGCATTTCCGTCGTTCCATTCGAGCAGGAGATATGTCAAAACGATAAAAAATCGTGGCGTTGGTATACTCGAGATAGTTTATTGGAAACCATTATGATTCGCTATTTTCTGTCGTGTGAAAAACAACATTGGAACAGGAAACAAAGCATGACCGTTTGAACAGTTGCACAACATCAGACAATGGTGTCGTAAGGCATCATCTGATATCACAGAGCATCCTCATATCCACGACATAATTGCCACTCAAATTACGCTGAAGGTGGGTCAGTATCGCGTCCAACACACACCATGCGACCCTCATTCAGCGACGACGACTATTACGCGACTGCTCTGCCGGACCATTACCACACTTCTTTAGATACCATTATGTGCTTGAACCTTACCAGCCAACTCAACCCAGAGCATAACAGGCGACGGCTGCATCTGAGCAGAGCACAACGAAGCATTGACTTTGAACCTCAACAGAACGTCCTCAGCAACAAGCAGGGCTTGGGTGCATTTCTCCCGCGAACAATCTGGACCAACGAGCACACCCTTTAAAAAGTTAAGTCTCTCGCGCTATTTAAATTCAAAACAGAGAGCTCGCGAAAGCCGTTCGCGAGAGCGCCGACGAAGCAGAGAGCAAGAGAATGCATCTCTGGAATCATCATCGATCGTCATTAGCCGCCGCGCTGCGTCGATGACGGCGGGCGGCTCGCTCTCCGCGATCGCGATCGCGAACTTGAACTCTTTCGCTGCAAGAACAAGAACGAAGAAATTGCAAGTCGCGCGGTAAGCCGCAAGCCTTCGCTCGCTCGCGCTGGCATGCACCGGTTTGCATGCGCGAGAAACGGTTTCGATGCAGAATTGGTGCACAAAGAGAAAGAGAGAAAAATGAGTCTCTCGCGCGATCGTGGACTTGCTGGCGGGCGGCTCCAGAGCTCTCCGGTCGGGCGGTCGCGCCGCGGCCGCAGTGCGTTTCGAGCGGCCAGTCGTCCCTGTTCTGTCAGTCAGATATGGCTCGTCGGCCAAAAAAGTCGGCGCTGATGCTGGCGGTAACGATCGTTACGCTCAGCTTAGCGAGCTTAGTGAATCGGTGTTCTGGCGCAAGTAGCAGCAGCGGCGAGCTCGACGATCTGAACGCGGATGAAAGCAGAAATTATCGCGAGTTGTTGAATATTCCGAAATTTGGCGACCGGTTAGCGCCCCGCAATCGGCCGCACGTGGAAGATGGTGGAGGGCCGGGCGCGATCGCGAGTGTCGTTGGGCCTTCGGTGGCCGCGGGTGGGAGCAAGTTCCGACGACAGCCCGGACCCGGGAATGCGTACCCCGGGGTGACTTATAGGAATGCGGGAAGATTCGGCGCTGGGGTGGCAAGTGTAGTGACGGGTGACGGTGAGAATCACGAAGAGCTGCACACGCTGGTGCATAATGAGCATGATATCAAGAGAAGTGATGTCCTGGTGACTGGGGTGGCTCAAAATTTGGAGGATACAAATAGTAGCAGTGAGTACTTTACGGGCCCCGATGAAGATGATGAAGAACAGACCGAAACAGATCACGAAGGGGAAGAGGAGAATGACGGTGATGGTGATGATGAGGAAGAAGATTTCGAAGAGGTCGAAGAACCAGACCAATTGGATGTGCAAGGAAGAAGTGTTAACAATCGGGGCTTGGAAGATCAGCATGTTTTGCTGGAGAGTGCTAATATAAGGGATAACAGTTTGGCATTGCTGGTCGGTCAACAGAATGTCAGTGCAAACGCGTCTTCGGCGCAAGCCCATCGGTTAGAAATGTCCACCGAATTTTTCGTAGTGCCATCGACAGCGTCTACCGCTGCTTCGCGTTCGACGACCGTGCGTCCTGGTGGTGTAATCTTGGCGGCTCGTAATCCAACGAGTCACCATGGTAGTAGCAGTAATACCCACAAGCTAAACGTTACACCACCGACTATCATCGCGGCTAGTTATCCGAGTGGACTGCGGAAAGAACCTTGGGTGGTGCCTGTTTTGGTACTAGCCTGTTTGTCGATGATCATGATGGCAGCCTTCGAAATATTTGTGTTGTGCAAAGCTTGGCGTACGTCTCCCAGCCGGCGCCATCTGTTCCTCGGTCAAATGTTGCTTCTTGGACTGTTTTCGTGTTCGGGCCTGGCAGCTGTTCTCACCATCAATCCAACGATTCTTTCCTGCGCAACGATGCGCTTCGGAGCTGGTGTTGCCTTTGCCCTCGTGTTTGCATCACTGCTGGTCAAGTGCGTCTTCTTGATCAGTCTCAACGGTGGAGTGTATCTTCCAGCACCCTACCAAGGGCTGCTGCTACTCTTCGCAGTGCTTATTCAGGTTGCCGTTGGAGCACAGTGGCTTCTGACGTCACCTCCCAGTGTAGATCAGGTTCCCATATCGGGAGGCACAGCGGTTTCCAGTCGGTACCACCTGCTGCTCACCGCTGGAGACTTGTCTCATGTGAATCCAACCATCCCGCTGTGTCACACGACCTTCTCGGAGTTGCTCCTGTCGTTGATCTACGTAGTGTTCTTGATCATATTCGTGGCCATTCTGGCAATCAAATCGCGCGGCATTCGGGACAACTATCGTGAAGCAACGTACATCGGGTTGGCCGTCGGTGGCATCATACCCATCTGGCTGGGGTGGACCTTGTGCGGGCTGGCCGTGGCCGATCGGCATCGGGACGCGTGCCTTGCCTTCGGACTGGTGGCAACGGCTTCCACAGTGTTTCTGGTGATGTTTATGCCCAAGGGCCGTCAGCTGGCGGCCATGGGTAAGGAAGGTCTCTACGTGGAAGATCGCGAAGAGCGGTTCAGCTCGTTGAGCCGCGCCGGATCCGGATATTCACCGTCGTTCTTCCACTTCAAGCCGATCAAGTACGGGGTCATGGGGGCCTCTCCGACGCTGCAGACCAACAACGGGACCGTGGTGGGAACGACGACCACTTCCAAGCACCAGGCGGTTGCGACACTCGGCGGAGGTGAGTCTTCCAGATATTTGTACCTACGAAAAACAAGCTTTGTAAATATGAGAGTGTGTTGCTTTTACCAAGTGTGTGTGTGTTTATGCTTTTTAATGGGTGTATACTGTGCGGGAGCTGGGCTGGGATATGATCGTGAAGAAGTGATTCATTAGGCTCCCTTATTGATCGTTGATAGCCGTGAAGAGAGGGAATGAAAAGATGAAAACCCGAGTGGCGAGTGTTCTTCGTGATTAGAGATTTGTGCCAATTTCTTCTGCTGGTGTGCCGCGTGGGCTTGAAGGGATGATGGGAAACGGCGCGTCGGATTGATGGTAATAATTTATGGCCACTTTGGGTTGAACATGGATAATATTTTATTATATCATTAGTGAGCACACGTAATAAATTATTCTGCCGTAATGTGAAGAGGATTAAATGGCAGGTTATCGTTTAAGGGAGACTACTTTTTTTCAGTTGAAGGGAAACCAATCTTGTTGATACAAGATTGTATATAGTGTTTATGGATTTTATTTATTCAAGTGTTCCCGGTATTTTCTTCACAAACTGGATGGATGGGCATTTCAAATTTATTCTGGATCAACAAGGTTGCACTTGGCGTGTTGCAAAAGTACAAAGAATAGGAGATGTCTTTTCAAATTTGTAGAGCTTGATAAGATGAGACTCGAACTCACGACTCCCAGTTCGCTAGACGGGCGCTTCTATTCCTTCTAGCGAATTGGGAGTCGAGAGTTCGAGTCTCACAGGAGTACGTGGATTTCTTTTCATAATTCAAATCTCAATTTGTTCATCGAGCACATGTTCTGTTGTGCACATGGATGTCAAAGCATTTTCAACAGTGTAATTTCCCACATGGTTTGGTCAGTCACAGCAAAATCAAGAAATTGACATTTATTCAGAAAATTGTTCATCAATTGGATTTGCTGGCTGCATTTTTTTAAAAATTTTCTCGTAAGATTTATTTTTTGTTTTATTTTTATTCATCCGCTCTTTGAAATTTATGTTTGTTTTTTTTTTAATTTATTCAGTAATAATACCTATATAAATTTATCAATGAATTACATATGAATTTCTGCTACGAAATGTACAGTAACTCTAGGAAAATTTAAAAAAAAATCCCTTCTTGCTCTAGCAATTCAATCAAGAGTTCTATCAGAAAATAAAACACTAGAAATCCTATTTCTGGGAATTTCACCAAAAGCTTCCAGAATTCCTGCAATACACGCTTTACTTTTACTTTACGGCTAACCAATTGAATGAGTTCTTCCATAATTAAAAGTTAATAATAAAACTCTACGGATTCTGAGAGAAACTTTACTGTACTGCTCAACTATAAGCAAACCTATCCTGAAATGGTGTCGAGCAATTTGCGGAGGAATATCTGAAATAGTTTTTGAAAACACACGCGGAAGATACATTAACAAATTCCGGCGGAGATCTTGAAAATATTACTCTTCGGAAATCTAGTGAAGCTTCCCGATTTTTTTTTTACTAAATTCCTGGCCTAGGTTTCTGGAGAATTCTTGAAGGAACACGCAGAAAATATCCTGATTTTTTTTTTTCGAGGATTCTAGCGGCAAGTAGAGATCTTTCCTACTGGGGACCGGTGCTCTTAAAAAATCGACGAAAAGCTTAGGAGAAGAAAGAGGCAAGAAATTCTAACAAACTTTCTGGTGGAAATTTGAGAATGAAGTGTGGAATGCGTCTTTGGTAAAGTGACTAACGAAATGTTTCGGAAGAAATGCTGAATATATGCGTGAAAACCACTTAGTTGGTGCTGGGTAAGCTTCGGACTGTTTTCTTTATTTTTTTTCGTAAAATTTCTGAAGCAGTCGCCCTAAAAGATATCGTTGAAGAAATTCTTGCAAGAGTTTAAATAGTGACAGTTTTTTTTTAAATAATTTCTTAAGGCATTATTTGAGTATACTTTGGTCTCTTCAAGAGGTAAAGTCTATAAAGAAAAACTTACATAAATAGCAGCTGGTAGATGAATTTCTGGGTTGGGTGACAAAACGTCGAAAGGACGAAGAGGATGTCATAGGATGCAAAAAAAAAACGGAATAGAATTTTACTCGATAATCTTTCACTTTAGAACATTTTTGGCAGATCTCTCTTATATTTTAAATATGATGATATTTCGTATAGGAACCGTTAAGTGGTTTGTGAAAAAAAAACGGAATGGAATATTTACACATAATGCCGAAGGCATCATTAAGAAACATGTTCTGTTCCTCATTCGGAACCTTTTCCAGAGAATGTGCCAGAAATATGTTTGAAAAGCTTTCCCGTTTGAATAATGCTACTTGGCAATCAATTTAGGTTTTTTGAATCTTAGGGAATGAGAAATTCCAATAGGTATTCCCTCTGGAATAAAAAAATCTGGAACCTTTTTTTTGGAAATCTGTGCAAGGATTATCCCAGAATTTTCCGGCGAATCATTTAGAAAATTCTTCACAGATTCCATTTGACACTTTCCTGATTTTAAGAAATTCTTAGAAAACCTCTCTCAGCAATTTCCCCGCAGAATACTCGGAAAATGTTTTTTTTATGAAAATCATCCATGGGTTGCATCAAAAATTCCTCTAAGAATTTCTTAACATTTTTTTTTTAAATTTCTCCAGAGTTTTCTTCAAAAATTCTTTTATGGTATTGAAAACTTCTCCTCCTGCACATAAGAAATTTGCCTGTGTTTCATATAATATTGTGTTCGTTTTCTTGTGCAAACGCACAAACATTTCACCATGGTTTTTTTTTTTGAAAATTCCTTCAGAAATTCCTGAAAAGTTTACTTCAAAAACACTCACTGGATTTTTTTTTCATATTCATACGAACATGTTCATCCGGGATTGTTTAAGAGATTTCTTCAGCGGATCCATCAGGAATTCCAGCAAGAATGATTCCACCAGAAAATTCACAAAGAGTTATTTTTGTTTCCGCAATTTCTCCAAGGATTTCTTCAGCATTTACTGCATAGATTTTTAAGATATTCCCTCCAAGAATTTCTTTACAAACTCCTCTATATAGTTATTCAGAAATATCTCCTGTGTATTGATAATCCTCAAAAGATTTTTTTAGAAATTCTTCCCGGAGGATTTTCAGAAAGTCTTCCGAAAATTCCTTTAGAAATTCCATAAAAATTAATCCAAGGAATTATTTAGGAGATTCTTGAAAAAATCTAGTAAATATTGGATTTTTTTCAGTGATCCTTTTAGAAATTCCTACAGATTTTCCAATAGGTATTTCCTCTAAATTAAGAAAAAGTCTTTAAGAAAATATTACATTGATTGTTTTTTTTATTTCGTGCATGGATTTGTTCAGAATTTGCACAAGATATTTATACAGCAATTACTCTTGGGATTTTTTTAGACAATCCTCTACAGATTCTGTTTGTTACTCTCCCAGATTTTTAGAAAATCTTTGAAATATTCCTTTGGTAATTCCCCCAGAGATTCATCAGAAAATGTATCCAAGATTTTTTTTTCAGAAAACCATTTGCCAAAGGAATACTTTTACGCATTCTTCTAAAACCCTCCGATAAATCATCCAAAAACTTTCTTTAAGGAAAGCTTGAGAAATTCCTCCAGGGATTCCTTCAAAAATTTCACTTAGGATGCCTCTCGATGTTTAAAAAAAAATAAAAAGTCATTGGGAAGAGCGAGATGGATCAACTAGGTCCGAGCTCTCCACCAAAAAGTGGAAACGTCAAAAAAAAAAAAAAAGTCATTGGGAGGGTTTTTTCAAAGCTTGCCTGTAGAGACTATTGTATAATTTTCTTCAGATAATATTCCGTGGATTTCATTTGAAAATCCACCAAAGATGTTTTTTTTTTCAAAAATTCTTCCAAAGAGGTTTTTGTGATGTTTTCTAGGGATTTCTTTAAAATAAGGCTACAGAATTCGCCAGAAATTTCACCAAGTATTCCCTCACAAATATTCCATGGATTCCTTAAGAACTTCTCCAGGGATGCTTACAGGAAATCTTCCAGGGAAGTTCCTCCAGGTATTCTTTCAAAAAAAAAAACCATTTAGGGATTCATTTCGAAATTTTCAGAAATTCTTCAGGAAATTCCTTCCGAAATTTCTGTAGGAGTTTCCTGATATTTCTTGCTTGGACTTCCCCAGTAATTACTCTAGGATTCTTTCATAAATTGTTCCAGTGATTTCTGAGAAAATATTCCAGGGGTTAATTCTTTATGAAATTAATCAAGGGACTCGTTTGGAAATTTCTCTTGATATTCCTTCAGAAATTCTTCCCAGGATTTTTCTATACAATCTTCTGAAGATTCTTCTCGAAGCCCCCTTCTGAAATTCCTCAAGAGAATGTTCCAGAAATTTCTCGAAGTATTTCTCTAAAAACATTCCATTTTTGAGGAAGGACTTTCATTGATGTTTTAAAGGTATCCTTCCGGAGATTATCTCGAAAAATCTTCCACGGATTTCTTCAAAGTTCTCCAGCGAATTCGGGATGTTATAAGACATTTCTCCAAAGGTTTTGTCATAAATTCTTTCAAGAATTGCTGAAAGAAAATCTTTCTTAAATTTCTTTCAAAAATTTTCAGGTCAAAGTTTTGATACTGATTCATGAATTTCTTCTTAAAATCTTCGAAGAGTTCTTTCATAAATTCCTCCAATAGTTACTTTTGAAATTCTTCGTGGGGTTCATTAAGAAATTCCTCTAAGGATTCCTTCTTATTAAATTTCTCAGAATCAGAAATCTCCTAGAGATTCAAAATGCTTCCGAAATGTTTGCTTTTATTTAGTCTTTTTTGAGAGATTCTTCCAAGGCTTCTGAAAATTCCTCTTCATGTTTTTCAAAAGTTCTTCCAGGGATTTCTTAGGGAATTCATACAGGTATTGTATCACGCACTCCTCAAGGAACTCCTAAAGAAATACAAGGATTCCATTGTCAATTCCCGAAATCAAAGGGACGTATCCAGAAATTTCCTTAGCGATTCCTCAAAAAAATCTTCCATATTTTGTTCGGTGGTTCTAGCAGGAATTATTTCAAGAAATCCTGTGAAAACTCATACAGAAATTCCCTCTTGAATTCCTCAGTGCCTGAATTCCATTTTGTCAGAAATTCATCCATGATTTTCTCGAAGGATAGCTTTAGGAATTTCTTTCAGGATTTTTTCAGGAAATTATTAAAAAAAAAATGCATTTGGTTCTCCAGATATTCCTCCAGGAATTGCTACAGGAATCTACTAGAAAATTCTCAATAGGTTCTTTTAAAAATTCCACCAGGGGTTCCCCAATGAGTGTCCTCTGACATTCCTCTATGAATGCCTTCAGAAAAACCTCGTTTAATTTCTGCACGAATTTTCCTCGCGTCACTTCCGATATTCCTTCAGGGATTCTTTCAAGAACTGATGGTCTTTTTTCTTTTTCACTAAATGATTTCCTGATGAGGAAAAATCGTCCAAATCATGTTCTTAAGGCGCAATACTGAAGTCATGGAATGGGAGTAGGGACACTGAAATATGGGGACCTTGCCTTGAGTATCTAGCTCTGATTTTACCATGACAGCACTGTTCCGGAATCACCAAGAAGGCATTGTTTCAGAAAGGGGCTAGTGCACATCGCACCGCCAAGGTTAGCTGCGTAGCCTGCAGCAACGAACATCTATGACCCGCTTTGGGGAGTCCACCAAGGTAGCACTAGTGTATTCCGGGTCACATAATATACATAATAACTCATGCAATGGTAGGCAGAGACAACCCATCAATTAATAATTGTGGGAAAGTTGAAGAGGGGCAGGTCAAGTTTCAGTGGGATTGTCGAGTCGTAATGAAGAAGAAATATAAAAAGAAGATCACATCGTCTAATCGATCCTTAGAACATAAATTTTAGCATCTTCACCTCCCGACAACGACGCTCATAAATTCTTCAACCTGCTGAACCGTGGCGTAGATGGGGCTCGGCTGCCACTTTAAAAAGCAATATCCACGCCCTCCATTCGCACGGTAGTGGTGATGGTGGAAAACCACTAACTCCCTATCGTTTTGGGACGCTCGTACACGTCGGGTCGGGCTAATCTCTATACTACGCTATCAGCGTGCCCAATCAGGCTCGCAAAAAGCATCAAGCTCTCTGCTGCTGATGGATCCTGAAACGTCCTGCCCGCGGGGAGTGACTGGCCGATGTTGGTTCAAAACCGTTTCAGAATCTTCAGATCTAAAGTGAACATCCAACAGCTAGCGAAATGGATGGTGCGAATTTGCACGTTAGATGGTGGTGGGATATCAGCTTGATGGAATAACAAATTACCTACCAGAATCTAATCCAAGAATGAGCACTGGGATCATCCATCGTCGTTCTAATCGTGAGCATGACTAAGAGCTTGGTCAGATGCTTCCGCGGTTGAGCAAGAATCACTTTCGCGTGTGCTCCACGCTGGATCGTGTTCTCTTCTCTAAACTAGGGTACCGAGAAAGCTAACTGGAATTGAATCAATTAATCTTTTCGCTTCGAGCCTGGTTGGATCTTCACGGTCGTGATTGTAGTAGCAATAATGGGGGCTTCTTAACGTTGTATAAAGACTTGTTTGGACTTGATAAAAATCGGATGGATGCTGCGTGAGTACCCAAGTAACATGTTCAAGTCAAATATATTGGAAAAAGTCATTAAACCTCTCTTGCAATTAAAATAAACGTATTTGGTTTTATTGTAGTTTTCAAAACCTCCTCAAAACAATTACATTTACAAATAGTTGTTTAAATAAAGTTTCATGCGCAGTATCTCAAGTACACTTCAAAACCGCAAATCGCTTGGCTGCGATAGTTATAAAACCAATAAGAATAAACGTTGTTATGACAACTTTATTATAAAACATTAATAAATCCAGAAAGAATATGAATTGATGCTTTGTAAACACATTCCCAAATTCCAAAACCAGTGGAATTTCGGGATCAATAAATTAAAAAAAAACTAAGGGATTGTGGTTTACCACACTGAAAGGAGAGCAAACTTTGACTGCGAACCTAATAAAATCAGCACAAATTACACCAATACCAATTATATCGTAATGAGTACATATTAAGCCCCATTCATTACACTTTCTGCCTCCATTCAGGAAGGCAGTCAGCAGTGCGGATGGATGAAGCGCAAGGCCAGAGCATGTTTTGACTTTTGTTGATTATCCTTAGGTGTGTTATTCTGTAGAAGGTTTACAACTGCTGCGAACGGTACTTCAAAGACTAGATTTCTTGGCGTAAATTTTATGTCGTACAGTTGATCATGTATGCAATTATAAGTTGCCTTAAATATTAATCTTTCTTGATTAAGTGTTGCAGATTACAACACTAATTCCAAAAAAATTCAAGTCCACAGATATGACATTACTTCATTCTAAAACACCTCACCGGCTCTCGCCGCGCCCTCTTGGGTACCAATTTCTTCCGGCCCATTCCGGTGCAAACGACCGATTTCTCGCACTGCTTTTTCTCGCTCCACGCTCTCTGTAATCAAGAATCAATACAATCATTTTCGATTAAAGTTTACGCGCGCGAACGTTGGTTGGTGTTGTTCACGTTCGGCTGATCCGGAGTTCTTGTTCTTATTGATTGAACACTCTCACTAGCTTGAACTTGCAAAATAAAAAAAAGGCAAACCTGCAGAAGATCGTGAGCCCCCGAACCGACTGGGCTGGAGAGGTGAATCGTACCTGTTATTTTCTGGCCATAATTTTCCAAATTTAATTATACCCCAGTCATCATTCGATTCGCGCGGGGCGGTCAGTCAAGAAGAGTCTGTGCGCCGTGGTGACTTGGTCGTCTGGGTGCATTCTCAGTCAGTGCTACTTTTAGCATTGGATTCAAATTGGACTGTTGAGGTTGCGTCATTGATTTTTTTTATATTGCGAAGCTTGCTGCATATTTACAAATCGCATATTTTTTATTCCTAAATGAAATCATACCTACATGTTTCAGTTGTAGGGTGATCCGAGTTAGGTTAAAAGTTGGGTTAAAAGTTGGGACATCAAGTTAGTTAATTTGATTTGATTTGAAAAATTCTTCAAAGTGTTAATAAAACTATCAGACAATTCTTACTTATTTTAAGCTTTCCCGGGTCAACGCACAAATAGCGTAGACAAAATTTCATTGTAATTGAAAAAGGTCTTGTCCCATGCTTCTACCCGAAAATGTGTTTCATGTTATTGGTTTTGCAATATTCTTCACCTAAAACTTGAAAAGGGCTTATGAAAAAACAAAGTAATTATCTTTTTTAAAAAAAATTAAATTGTAACTCTATGACGACGGTTTGTTGGATTGAAATGATGTCTTCAAAAATGTTACAGGATATTAGAAGGACTTCTAGATAAAAAAAGATTAAATGTCATGTGATTTGAATCACCTGCCCCCTCGAATATTTTTATAAAAACTTGTTGAGCATACATGACTTTTTACACTGTATGTGTTTTTGGGCAGTTCTTATGTGACATTTTTAGAAAAATACCTATAAATTCAAATTTCACCAAAAAGTAAATCGTGAATAACTTTAAAACAGATAGAAAAAACGCCATGCTGTCTTCGGCTAGATATCATATCATTTAAATTTTTCAAATTTTATTCTTTGTTTTTTTATTTTTTTTCTGTAAAAGAAAGCTGATTTCCAGCCTCAAAGTTTTCTAAGTAGCCTAGGATGGTCATAGTCTTCTAACTATCTTTTCTCGAATTTTCAGTTTTGGTCGATTTTGAAAACAAGCAGAAGGAAACAATTTTTGGTACCAAAAATAGATTCTACATACAATTTTTATGAAAAAAGTTTACATGTTTTTTCCTGCATCAAACCGTTCTCAAAATCAAAAATAAAAGAAAAATAAAAGGAAAAATTTACCTTGTAAAATGTTATCAATCATTTTGGACGAATACAGTAAAGAAATCTCCAATAACATGTCACAACTTCCCATATTTTTGTCTTTTTTTTACACCGCTGTAACTAAAGTACAGTTAGATGTAGGAAAAAATGTAAACTTTTTTTTATTGGAAATTATGCCTTTTATAAAAATCAAAATTTTCATATACTGCTTCCTTTTGCTTGTTTTAAATATCGATGAAAAATAAAAATTCGAGAAAAAATTGAACGAATCATTTTACCATCCCAGGCTACTTGACAAATTTTGAGGCTGGAAGTCAGTTTTCTTTTACAAAAAAAAAAAATAAAAAAAACAAAGAATAAAATTTTAAAAAATCAAATGATATGATATCTAGCCGAAGACAGCATGGCGTTTTTTCTATCTGTTTTAAAGTTATTCACGATTTACTTTTTGGTGAAATTTGAATTTATAGGTATTTTTCTAAAAATGTCACATAGAACTTCCCAAAAACACATACAGAGTAATAAGTCATGTATGCTCAACAAGTTTTTGTCTTGAATGGGTTTAGGAATTCTGGTGACATCATTAATTGATTTTTAGGTTTTGTTATTCAATACTTTCATACAGAAATTAACTAGCAAAGAATTCTAAAAAAGCTAGCTCTCTCGACAAATTTTAGTAAACTCAAAAATTTAGTATCAAAAAGTTATCTGCAAAACATTATTTATTTTTCCCATGTAGTTAGGATCTAAATAAAACTGTAAAAAATATAAAAATGGTGGGTATTGCCAATTTTTGTACTGTAAAAAATATTTCTATGATATTTAGTACGAAAAATGGCCATTTTTCAAAAAAAAAATGCCGGGGCGGCCTCTAAACGTCATTTATGAAAGTTGCCGTCATACAAAAGTTTGTTTCTAACACCCTTAGCTACCATTTGCAGGATGAGCCCCCAAGCTTTTTGACCATGTGCAATTTTGGGACACCCTAATATGCACCTATCATAACATGTGATGGGGTAATTTTAAAGAAATTACATAAGTTAGAGGAAAAAAATCTAGAAAATGCCTTAAGGACTCCATTATCTCAGATATTCATCGAGGGTGTCTTGTATTAATTTTTCGGCGATAATTTCAGTGAGTCTACAAGACCAGGTCTAACTTGTTTTCAAATCAAACTAAGCCTCTCCAAACTTCCAAAATGTTATACACGATTAGACACTTTTTCATTATTTTTTATTTTTTTACAATTTTTATAACTATTTTGAGTTTTAGTCATGTTGAAGTTTTAGAGCATAATCCTTAATTGAACGTTAGGTGAAATGACAAATAATTTATAAACATTAAAAAAATGAGATAAAAGGTGTTTTATTGTGAATTACATTTTGGAGGTTATTAGTATGTATTTATTATTAGTATCATTATTATTATTAGTGGAGGTTATAAGTATTATTTATTTTTAGTATTTATTTTCAATGATTAAGTATTCTTATGACAACCCGCAAATAGTTTCGGAGATTTAGAGATTTTATTCATGGGAACTACAGAAAAATCTTTGTTGTATAATTTTTCGTCGTTAATTCATTTAGTTGAATGTTTTAAAGCTAATACCGCACAACTTGCATTGAAAATTTGAAATTTAGAGTAATACAGTTTGTCTCACCATTAGAGATGCCAGATAATTCTATCAAAAATCTGTATCAATACAGATTTTTCTGTATCGCCGTATTGAAGCAGACACCGAGAGTCCTAGATTTCAATAGAAACTAAACAAAATTACTTCTTTTTGTTGGTATTAAATCTTTACTGGTATTTATTTGTCTAAAACTTGTGTGAAAATAAAAAAAAACAATTTTTGCTTTCTGGAGAAATCTGTATCACATTTCCAAAATCTGTATTTTTCTGTACTCTGTATCTTGTCTGTATAAAAGGTCAAAAATTTGTATAATACAGAAAAATCTGGCATCTCTGCACCCGTTTCAGATGACCCACTTTACCGCAAACAGAGCAGAGCAGCACTGCTTTTAAGCAAACACATGCATTTTAAAATATTGAAGAAGTCTCTAAATACATGAAAAGCTTGTTTGAGAATAATATAAAAGATTTAGTGGTTGGTTAAGGTTTAAAAGGGTAGTACTCACTATACTTTTCATATACAGGGTGTTAGGTTCGTAAGTGCAAACTTTTTAGAGGGGGATAGAGGATCACAAATGGTGAAAACAATTGTTCTACGCATATGGTCAAATCTCAACCGTTACGTAGTTATTGAATTATACATTTTTTGACTATTATTCCCTTAATCTGGCTATAACTTGAAAATGGTCAAATTTATCGTAGTTTTTTTACCCCTATTCGAAAGATTATTAAATTTTCTATCGAATCACATCCTTGAATCGGTTGGTTTAGTTAAATAACTAAGTTTTCTAGAGCAAATAGCTCAAAAGTAGTGTGTTTTAATTTGTTTTTGTCAATTATCTTTGAAAAATGCGTAATAAATTGAAATTCTTTCTTAGGCAAAGTTGTGGTCCTTGTTCCACCCTACAATTCGTTCTTTGACACCAAAGTTCTAACTCTTATCGTTTTCTTGCAATTTCGATTTAAACATCACATTTCAGATCATAAATTTGCAACTGTCAAGGTAAGCATAAGCACTTTCTTGCGCACTGTGCCGCACATTTGAATCAAAATTGCAAGAAAAAGATAAGAGTTCGAACTTTGGTGTCAAAGAACGAATTGTAGGGTGGAACAAGGACCACAACTTTGCCTAAGAAAGAATTTCAATTTATTACGCATTTTTCAAAGATACTTGACAAAAACTCATATTATTACTCATAGTTTTGAAAATTCTTAAATAGTTGTACTAGAAATTTCTCCAGTATCTCAATTGTTGGATTTTCATTTACAGATTTCTAATAAAATGTTTGGGTGAAGTTACTTACTTATAATTATTCGTCAATGTCGATTTATTGCAAGAAACCAGACAGAGTTGGTACCTTGACAAATGAAACATTCTCCCTGAATACTGAAGGATGTTTATTTTTTCGAAATTATGTCAAACACAATTGCACATGGAAATCACAATTATTTTCGAAAAGCTCGCAGTTGGGCTTAACATTGCAATGTATAGTCAAGCTGTAGATAATTTTACCCATAAGCCCACTGACGCCCATGTACAAAAAAAAATTTTTTTTATGGACTTTCAGCCCCAAAAAATAAAAAATAAAAAGGAAGTGTTTTGGCGTATTATCGATAAAAAGCAGAGGGATGCCCAACTAGTTGGCTTATTTTTCAAAAGTCTTGAAAATTGAAATTCGTGTGCTCTTTTAGATTCAAACCACATAAAAAAAACCTCGGAGTTGGAGCCGAAAATATTAAAATTTAAAGGTCATACGCTAAAATTTGAATTTTCAAGTAATAAGAAGGTGCTTTTCCTTTCATTGTCATAACTATTTTAGTTTTCAATCAACTTTCATTCTCATGGCATGGTGTTCTTCAGAATTAATTTTTGAATAAACTGTTAAAACATTTTTTTGTCGAAATCACATTAAATATATGTTTCAAGGTTTTCCTTTTTTTTCTTTTTTCACCAAATTTTTACTTTAGGGTCCAAAAACATTTTAATCCCTTGACAATTGGAAATGAGGAAGCTGTTTAAGCAGTTTTTGACTAAATCAAAAGATACTCAGCATCGTATTTAAGGTTATGGAACAAAGAGGAAGATTTTTTTAATAAAAAAAAATCCTCGCATATTGAAAACTCAGAACACTTCAAAACTTAAAGGCTTAAGCTTTTATATTGTTATTTTGAATGATTTTTTTGTTTTCAATTTGAGACCAAAATTATGAATGAAAACGATCAAATTAAGTTATCTAATTTGACATTTCATTGACATTGACATTGTGCTTCTGAACTGTTTTTTTGAGCATAACAATATCGAAAAATTTAAGGTTGTAGCACCGCCGAACCGACGTGACAGCCAGAACGAACAAATTCAAATTTGTTGTCCGCGACGCCATGATGAAAGGAAGCCGAACACTACCGCCACCTCTATAACGGTTCGCGTTGCTTTGCTAGCTTGATCCCAAACCCCCGTGTGTTCATATAGGATGAGGTTCGCGTCTGCGCTGTTTTGACAGAAGGGTTCGCTAGCTTTGCTGGTTGAACGTTAAATTGAGGGGGACTGTTTTGAAAAACCACTGTCACGTCAGTTCGTCGGTGGTTGTAGTTTGTTCACAACATTTCAAAGCAACAAAAACATTTACGAAAGTATGCCAGAAGATTAAAGATTGGTCAAGCGATTTTAAACATGTATTGAAAAACATATATTGAACGTGATTTTTGGAAAAATTTTCAAAAACTAATTTTGTAGAAACCCATGATAAGAGATTGTAAATTGGTTGATTTACATCTATAAGAGCACACGTTTTCCAATTTGCAACTTATTTTGAAAAATAACTATTGTAACTCCTACATTCCTTCTTCTTGGTAGGGGGTTCGATCTCTTGATTTTTATCGGTGAGTTTGTTCCATATTTTTTAATCTAAACAATATTTTAATATAAAATTGGACCTATATTTTTCGTGTATTCAACCCTCCTACACACTTTATCTGAAGTGCCGGGATCTCAGCATTTTCTCAAACTTTCGGCGAGATCCGCACAGCCGAGTGCTCGACAAATAACAACATTACCGAGATCTCAGCAACTTTGACAGTTTGCAACTGTTTTGCTCAGAATCAGCTAACAAACGTATTTTTTACTGAGATATCAGTTTTTGAGCTTGCTGAGCAGTCGGCTGTACGCGAAAAGCGAAAGGCGAAAAGGCGTTTTCACAACATGTCCTACCTATCGTATCCTTCCTGCTTTTGCCACCTTCCGAATGCTAGGTACGCCATAGAATGCAGCGAGCTCGTGGTTCATCAATTCAATGGTTCGTCATCATCGGTGACGACATGCGTAATATTGTAGTCTCAATGAAAATATGTGTTTTGATTGAAATAGAAGTTGCTTGCAAGGATGGGAACACTCACTTGCAAAGAGTTACATTCACTTGCTGTTTACTCAGCTCAGAAGCTTGCAATCAAGATACGATGTATGGACAACTTTTGCCTTGTGGTTTTGTCTAAAAGTTTGCCGAATAGAATAGGGGTCGCACACGCATACCGAAGTCGCTAGGGAGCTGCAAAGGCAACTCTCCACGAGGTGAATGTAAATTACACTCACCTCGTGGAGAGTCGCTTTCACAGCTCTGTCACGACTTTAGTATGCGTATGCGACCCTTACTCTATTCGACAAACTTTTAGACAAAACCACAAGGCAAAAGTCGTTCATACATCGTTTCTTGATTGCAAGCTTCTGAGCTGAGAAAACAGCAAGTGAGTGTAACTCTTTGAGAGTGAGTGTTCCCATCCCTGGTTGCTTGCATCACATCACTTACCAAAGTGAATCTAGATCAGGTGACCCCTCCCCACTAACATAAACTCCTTCCAAAATCTTAATGATAGGGGAGACTGGGTGGACTTGATCCCTTTTTCTTAATTTGCTAGTAACTTTGAGGAAAACACAAAACTAGATCCGAATTTTGCACAGAATGGCTGGTAAACATCTATTGCAAGCTTATACACAACAGAAAGACTTTCAAGTATTGCTAAAGTTTTCAAAATAGCGTCTTTATGAAGGCATGTCTTATGATATATTTTAGAAAAATGGGACCCAATGGTGCCCTTTTGAGCACATGATTCATTTAAAGGGAAATTTACTTCAGAAGCTTGTTACGTTTGTAAAATAATTTAAGAATTATCCATGAATTACATTCTCTAATTCATGAAAAATTCTTCGATTGTTGCATGGAGTGTGTTACGTTTGTATTTATTTGTGTACGTTTTGTTAGTTTGTGCTATACGTTATACTCTGGTTTGTGAATCTGTCCCTTGAATTTAATTAGCATTTGTAGTGCTCAGACCGTTTCGGGCAACTATCAAGTACAAGACGCGCAAATCGTCCCCTAGCACGGACATCAAAATGTAGACGGTCTTGTATTGTGGCCCGAATTGGGGTGCCTCCTTAGGATTAGAAATTCCTAGACCAAATTCAAGCTATGTAAGCAACCAACGTCCAACGCTGCGAACAAAAAGGCAATCTGCCAGAAGAAATACGATTTCAGGATTGACTGATGGACCAAGAACAATAATGAAACCTGGTCATCCTGCGATTGGACTTCGTTATCTACTTAGATAACTGGGCACAATTTATGTTATGTGTTGCATGTTTGTGTTTTGTGCATTTGTAATGTTCCATTTTACTTTTCGTATCTAGTTCCCAAACGTGGGCCCGATGTGGAAAATAAAATGATCATTTGTAGGGTTCCATTTTATTTGTTACATTGGCGCCCAACCTTACCGATCAGGCTAAGGCCGGGGTGGCCTCTGCTGTACATAGTAGCCGCCTCCATTCCACTCGGTCCATGGCTGTTTGTCTCCAGTTCCGCACTCTGCGTAGGGTCCGCAGATCGTCCTCCACTTGGTCGACTCACCTAGCTCACTGCGCTCCACGTCTTCTTGTACCGGTCGGATGACTCTCGAGAACCATTTTAGTTGGGTTGCTGTCCAACATCCTGATGACGTGACCCGCCCACCGTATTTTCGCGGTATGGACGATGGTTGGTTCTCTCAGCAGCTGATGCAGCTCGTGGTTCGTTCGCCTTCACCAAGTCCCGTCTTCCATCTGCACTCCGCCGTAGATGGTACGCAACACCTTCCGTTCGAAAACTCCAAGGGCGCGTTGGTCCTCTGCACATAGGGTCCATGTTTCGTGCCCATAGAGGACGACCGGTCTAATCAGCGTTTTGTAGATGGTTAACTTCGTGTTACGGCGAACTTTATTCGATCGTAGAGTCTGCGGGGTCCAAAGTAAGAACGATTTCCTGCCACAATGCGCCTCTGAATTTCTCTGCTGGTGTCGTTGTCGGCGGTCCCCAGTGAGCACAAGTACACGAATTCTTCAACCGCCTCGATTTCATCACCGTCGATATAAATTCGGGGTGGCGGGCGCGGTGATTCCTCCCTGGAGCCCTTTGCCATCATGTACTTTGTCTTCGACACACTAATGACTAATCCGATTCGCCTGGCTTCACTCTTTAGTCGGATGTACGTTTCCGCCATCGTCTCAAATTTACGAGCAATAATATCAATATCATCGGCGAAACGAAACAGCTGAACGGACTTCCTGAAAATCGTCCCACTCGTGTTTATCCCCGCTCTCCTTATTACAGCCTCTAAAGCAATGTTGAACAGCAAGCACGAAAGACCATCACCTTGCCGTAACCCTCTGCGAGACTCGAAGGGACTCGAGAGTGTCCCTGATACTCGAACTACGCACATCACTCGATCCATCGTTGCCTTGATCAACCGTATCAGTTTATCCGGGAATCCGTATTCGTGCATAATCTGCCATAGCTGTTCTCGATCGATTGTATCATACGCCGATTTGGAATCGATGAACAAGTGATGTGTGGGCACGTTGTATTCGCGGCATTTCTGCAACACCTGGCGGATGGCGAACATCTGGTCCGTTGTAGCGCGTTCACCCATAAATCCAGCCTGATATTGCCCCACGAACTCTCTTGCAATCGGTGATAGACGGTGGCATAAAATTTGAGAGAGTATCTTGTAGTGCGCATTTATAAGGTTCCAATGTACTTATCTTGTTACATTGGCGCCCAACGTAGGGCATTGTGCATTTATAAGGTTCCAATGTACTATTTGTATCAGCTTCCTATTTATTTTCTGTTCAAGTTTACTTGTATTTTTAATGAGTATAGTGTATTTCAAATTCTAAGATTTACTTATATTTGAAAGAATATGATGTATTTTAAAAATGGGGAGACTTGATCCCTCTTTCATGGTGTGTACTAAAATAATAAATATTTGACGCCTTTCATCATTGATTATAATAAAGTTCCAAGCAAATAGAGGCTTCCGAATGAAATTTTATTTTTCGTACATATAATGTGTGTGTAATCTTTGAGGGATCAAGTCTCTCCATGGCACTGTTATGTACACTAAGCTGCATTAATTGAAATATTTTTATAACAACTTCATTTGGGTAAACATGTTTGACAGTATTTTGTGCTGTGAAATTTTGACACGATTTGATTCAATTTTGACAAAGTTATTAGATTTATCGGAATCGCCTAAAAGATTTCTGAAGAACTGGAAACCAACCATCAACCGTTATAAAATATCATAATGCACGAACGAAATTACTTGTAGCTTAAACATAGTCACGGTGCTTCATTTACCGTTATTATCAAAAAAAATTTTTTTTTTTTATGTCTTTATTATCGAGACTTTCAGCCCGAAGATTATCAAAAAAAATATACCATCAAAACCTGAAACGCCATTCTCTTTCTTTACCATTGCTACACCTCTGGACAAATTTTAAAAAAAATCGTTAGACGAAATTTTGAGTTACGCCCTTTTAAAGGGCCTAACCCCTAAAAAATCAGGGTTTCTATAGAAAACCATCATATTTCATAACAAAAGCATGCTTCTGACCAGAGATGCCAGATTATTTTTATCAAAAATCTGTATTAATACAGAGTTTTCAGTATCGCCGTTTTTCAGGGTATAGCAGACACCGAGAGTCCTAGATTTCAATAGAAACTAACAAAAATGTACTACTTTTTGACGGTTCAAAATTTTTATAGGTTTTTATTTTTCTAAAACATGTGTGAAAATGTACAAATTTTTATAATTTTTTTAAAGTTTAAGCAGCAATTCATAAAGTTTCCATTGATTTTTTTGAAAATAACTTCAATTTTTATGCTTTCTGGAGAAATCTGTATCAAACTTCAAAAATCTGTATTTTCTGTACTCTGTATCTTGTCTGTATAGAAGGTAAAAAAACTGTATAATACAGAAAAATCTGTATATCTGGCATCTCTGCTTCTGACATCAAAACCTGGAACGCCATTCTCTTTCTTTATCATTCCTACACCTCTGGACAAACTTTTAAAGTAATCGTTAGTCGAAATTTTGAGTTACGCCCTTTTAAAGGGCCTAATCCTAAAAAATTAGGGTTTCTATAGAAAACCTTCATATTTCATAACAAAAGCATGCCTTGAAGTCCCAAACAATAAAAAGTATCAAAAATAATGCTACAATTTTATACTATGCGCTAATATTGACTATTTGTATTGGTATTTGTATAAAAATTGGGCATTACGCTAATATAAGGGAAATATTTTCAAACATGTAGAAAGCAATCATTTTTGTATCAATTGCCATTCATAGCGTGGGACGTAAGTGTTTTGTATTGTTATTTTATAGACATGTTCATATTAGTCATATGGAGTGGCGATGCACAAATTTCGTCACGCAAAAAACGACCTTTCTAAACAACATATTTATATCCATATTTATATGTTAAATAACATATTTAACATATAACAAGGCTATAGCAACATATTACCGAAGATGTCCGATTAGCAAGATGGCCATGTGAGTGGGACGTCTTCACAAATTGCACCCTCCTTGTAAATTGGGGTCATTTTCGACCCAAACCGTGCACTGTTACTGAGCCTTTACCTACGATTCGTTAGAAAGGATATGGGTCATTCCACACCAAGTGTACACACCCCGTGTTATCGACCATCACGGATTTTGACCAAAATTTGTTGGAATGTTTGTTCAAATGGAGGAAGAAAAAATCCAAATTTTGGTGCCGATCGGATCACCCCTCGGCCCGTGGCAGCACCCCTCGTCTATGCCAATACAAGAAAAATCCAAGTTTTCCCTTCCTTTTCTTAATTTATAGCTTTGAAACTATAACATATACACATTTGTTACCTTCGGCTTTTTTGAAGAAAACTGTTGGAGGAATCCAGGAAAAATATTATTTTTTCGAAACAGTGTTGCCAAACATGTTATTTTTCAATTTTAAAACTTAAAGTCGATTTTTCGTCTAATGAGTATATTTTGATTTCAAAAATTATGATTCCATCGTGTTTATCAGACATTTTCCAAGCGAAAAAGCTTAACTTCTTGAGGTCTTTTTGGCCGTTCCAGAGATACAGCGTTTTTAAGCTTGAAAAACGTTTTTCTCTAATATATAAAATAAGTCCAATTTACAAGTTTCGCTAAGAAAACATTATTGGATGCAATTTAAAGATTATTTGGGCTGATTTAGATCAAGGAGTATAGAAACTATGTCAAAATAATAATATGACAGTGTTGCCAGTTTATCAATTATGGATTTATTAGAATGGATAACAATAAATTGCTAAAGTTTAAAATTTATGTAATTTAATCTTATTTTAATTGAAATTCTACCTATTTAAACATTAAGGTTGACGAAAGTGTTGCCAGACATTTTAATTTTATTGTAAAAATCTACATGAGAACTTTTGTATCAAATCAAATTATCAAGCATAGTTTTCGTTTGGTGTGCAACTTTTTATTCTTTGAACAAACCTTTAATAGGGACAGTGGTAAATTCAAATGTTCACTGAAATTTATTCATGGTTCAGAATTACGCTAATTTATTCCGGCTGTTCTTGGTGTATTTTTAGGATTTTTTAGCTTTTCAATCCGATTGTGAGATCAAAAACAACGTTATGCTCTCATACTCCGACTCTCAAGATCCGATACGGATCGAAACGTCGGAGTAAGAGAACATAAGGTTGTTTTTGATCTCACACTAGGACTAAAAACCCAAAAAAAATCCTAAAAATAAGTTCAGAATTATGAAAAACCATTCTGGATGACATGTTATGCCTTAGCGTACAAGTTGCTATTCAATTTTTTTTCTGTTTTGAACTTGTACGGGGAAAGAAAAGTTCCCAGAAGTGACTTCACAAAATAACTATTGAACGAAAAGAAAATAATAGCGTGTTTCTTCGTTAAACGGGTCCCTATTATGTTGCCTTCAAAACGTAGTACTAGATTTTTTTGCGTTCCGTTTGTAGTTTTAGAAATACAATTTTTAATAAAAGTACTCCAATGCGAACTTTTGCCCCAGTGGGGGCAAAAGTTTGCATTATGCGAGGCAAAAGTTCGCACCTTATACAGGTCAATTTATTGGTGTGATGTTCATTTATATCATGTTAATTCATGTTCGTCCTTTCACTCCAGCCATGAAATCTGTTTGTTTCTGTTCTTAGCATTACGGCCCAACTGGAGTACGACCTGGTGTTCAGCTTCCGTATTCATTGTATTTTATGAAGACTTGAACAACTATTAACTGAGAGCTGTCCTTTCCAACGTTACTGAAGTTGTCAAAATACATTGTGGGATAATCATAGAGATACGTTTTGCACAAAATACACGAAAAAAAATCAAATATGCAGCAAAAATATTGAACGGGACCGTAATCGAATCTTATTCCCGTTAGTATGGTGATGAATTATAAATGTGAATTTACAAACTAAGCTATGAAAGACCCCGGTAAAGTAGATGAACATAAGACCTTCAGAAACATACGAAAACACACGACGAGGATGACGAAAATGTGTTTTACGCCATTTTTCATTTCTTGATTTAAATAGGTGAACATAATGTTTGCCTTACAATCGATCTTCTTATAAAACGAAGTTCAAACCCTCTGCCGGAACGATTTCACGGTGCACACTACACATACTATACATAAATAGTAATTTCTATACGAAATCATCATTGTTTCAAAGATTCTGTAATTATGTATATTGATGTACTAGATTCAGAAATCTAGTGCGAACTTTCGAACCCACTGTCGAGGTTTTAACAATGTTCCTTTCTGCAAAAAGCACTAGTAGTTTATTGTTAATTCGAGTGCACCACTTGAACTACTATGGTATAACGATTCTCTGACATCAAGAGATTGTTAGATTATTCTTCTTCCTGTTACTAAAAATTCTTGTTCCAAAAGGTCCAAAAATGCAATCAAAACACCTAGAAATACATTTTTTGCCTAACTCTGCCACACCTTAACGAAATCGTTCCAATTTTTATTGACGAGTAACTGACATGATTATGTGTCGAACCCATACAGATTTGTTTGGGTTCTTAACTCGTGCTCAGAAAAAGACCCACTGTGAACTTTCTCCCCGTGCGAACTTGTAGCCCGCATTACTCTAAGGTTGTTTTTGATCTCACAATCGGACTGAAAAGCTAAAAAATCCCAAAAATACACCAAGAACAGCCGGAATCAATTAGCGTAATTCTGAACCATGAATAAATTTCAGTGAACATTTGAATTTAACACTGCCCCTATTAAAGGTTTGTTCGAAGAATAAAAAGTTGCACACCAAACGAAAACTATCAAGGTTCAGTGTTGCCAATACTAATAAAATTGTAAAAAAGGAATTTATGATTCTTGCTTGATAATTTGATTTGATACAACAATAAAATGTCTGGCAACACTTTCGTCAACCTTAATGTTTACATAGGTAGAATTTCAATTGAAATAAGGATTATAAAACTTAAATTTTAAACTTTAGCAATTTATTGTTATCCATTTCAATAAATCCATAATTGATAAACTGGCAACACTGTCAAATTATTTTTTAACATAGTTTTCTATTCTCCTTGATCTAAATCAGCCCAAATCACCTTTAAATTGCATCGAATAATGTTTTCTTAGCGTAACTTGTAAATTGGACTTATCATATATATTAGAGAAAAACGTTTTTCAAGCTTAAAAACGCTGTATCTCTGGAACGGTCAAAAAGACCTCGGAAAGTTAAGCTTTTTCGATTGGAAAATGTCTGATAAACACGATGGAATCAAAATTTTTGAAATCAAAATATACTCATTCGACGAAAAATCGACTTTAAGTTTTAAAATTGAAAAATAACATGTTTGGCAACACTGTTTCGAAAAAATAATATTTTTCCTGGATTCCTCCAACAATTTTCTTAAAAAAAGCCGAAGATCACAAATGTGTATATGTTATAGTTTCAAAGCTATAAATTAAGAAAAGGAAGAGAAAACTTGGATTTTTCTTGTATTGGCTAAGACGAGGGGTGCTGCCACGGGCCGAGGGGTGATCCGATCGGCACCAAAATTTGGATTTTTTCTTCCTCCATTTGAACAAACATTCCAACAAATTTTGGTCAAAATCCGTGATGGTCGATAACACGTTTCCACTTCTACTCGGTCACTTCATATGGAATGACCCATATATATTATATAAAATATAATAGAAAACCCCATTTTTTAAAAGTAATTATAACTCTTTAAAACACATCTAAAAAGAATTCAAGATCTCTAAGCAATCTTTAAAAAAGTTTCATTCTTTTGATTTAATTTCGACCTCCGTATCTAGTACCGTAAGATTAAAGAAGTATAGATCATGCTTTAGAATAATTACATTAATTTTCATGAAAATACAATAGTAATTTCCCTGTTTTTTTCTGATTGTTTGCTATTCGTCTAATTTTAATACAAAATTCTGTAATATTAGTGCATAGTATCAAATTGTAACATTATTAATAGTACTTTTTATTATTTGGGACTTCAGCTTCTGTTATGAAATATGATGGTATTCTGTAGAAACCCTAATTTATTAGGGGTAAGGCGCTTTAAAAGGGCGTAACTCAAAATTTCGTGTAACGATTATTTTAAAAATTTGTCCAGAGGTGTAGGAATAATAAAGAACGAGAATGGCGTTCCACGTTTTGATGGCAGAAGCATGCTTTGTTATGAAATATGATGGTTTTCTTTAGAAACCCTGATTTTTAGGGGTTAGGCCCTTTAAAAGGGCGTAACTCAAAATTTCGTCTAACGATTTTTTTTTTAAATTTGTCCAGAGGTGTAGGAATGGTAAAGAAAGAGAATGGCGTTTCAGGTTTTGATGGTATATTTTTTTTTATAATAACGGTAAATGAAGCACCGTGATAGTCTGTTGTCCAAAAGTAGTTTTGAAAAAAATATGCTAGAAGAAAACTGGTTCCAATTCCGAGAAACCATGGGGGGAACAAGTCTCCCCAGGGATCAAGTCTCCTCAGTCTCCCCTACATAATAATAAAAAAGGACATCGTCGTGAATCACCCTAATATCGATTGAGCCCCAAATAAATGAACTGGTTAAAAAAAAAAAAAAGAATCACCCTAATAAGGTATGCGCACAGCAAAATCTGGCCAAAGAAAATCAAGCAGTAATAATTAATTCCAACTTGTTCCCAAACCAAAAGCAATTCATCGTAAAAAAGCATTAATTTACTTTAAATCAACATCAAGACATTGCTGATTTGACTTGTTATATCCGTCATCTCGAGTTTTGAGCTTGAGTCCTTCCGTAAAGTTTTGCACAGTACCTTCGACCGCATGCCAAGAAATTTTTACCACCTTTGTGTCAAAATCAATCTTATTTTTCGATGAAAGCTGTCGTTCTTGACATTTTTTGAAGGTTCCAATTCACGGTTACTCAATATTTTTCAATTGGGTTGAGTTTAGAAGTGTATGAGATTTTACGTTTTTTGGAAAAATGCAGTACAATTTCTACATAGTTTTCTGCATACAAACGCAAGCATTCTCCGCCAAAAACAGGAGACAAAAATCAATTCAAATCAATACACAATATCTAAGCTTTTGAATAAGGGGTGCCAGCCATTTTTCCCGACATTTCCCGTAGTGAAAAAGATGATTTGCTGTACATGTATTTCTAAAAGTTCGGTTTTTCAAACCACAAATTCATATTGTTGACCAAACTATGTATTTCTTGCCAAACTTCGATTTTTTCTTACTCTTAAGTTGATCTGCAACCTTTCCAGGTTTAAATGATGTATAGAACCGAATACTTGAAAGCTAACTTAGGTCTGCGGGGACGGTCGCTTTAATGTACATTGTCAGATTTTCAGCACGTTTGTGCAAAAACTTTTCGAGCACTTCTTGTTCTCTTGACTCTATTTTAAACACAATGTCAAAATATATCCCGAAGTAAATATTTTTCAATTCCTTACACAATAAGCTTTCATTTGCGCCAGAGATTGCTACGATTCGTTGAAAATAGAGAAATTTCTATCCAAAATGCGGTGGCTAGATTTTGCTGTGTGCATACCTTACGTACGCGCTGAACCCAATTCGATATGCAAAAACCAACACCAAAGAGTTGCAGAATCGAGAGCAAGAATCTCCCCGTCTGCACGCATCGCCGAACGCGGCATAGCATTGACCGATGAAACAATTAAGAAACTAACCAACCAACCAACCAACCAAAATAACCGCTCCGAATCGAATAAGGAACCCGACATAAAAAAATAACAACAATTTCGGAAGGTGACTCTCGATCAATCCGACGACGGAGGAGTTCGAGCGCCCGCTAGTAATTGGCGCGAAAAATTTTACGAAAATTTTTTTAATTTAAGACCGGCTTCTGTGCCGTCTCTGGTTCGATTCATTTCGTGTGTGCGCGCGGTAAAATGGGCGGATTTGGAACTCGCGGTGACGCATCCGAATGTGTACTGCTGTGCATGTGTGTCTGGTTTCCTTTTTGGACCAGCAGCAGGGAGGGTAGCCTCGATTTCTGATCAATCTGCTCGATCGATCGTGGTGGAAAGGTGAATCGGTCAGAAAATTAGCATTCGGTGGCTAGAAACTAGAACAGAGTTCGTTTGATGAAATTGTGGTACGGGGTGAAATTGTTCCGATTGGTTATTAAAGTTGAACCACAGATGGACGGACGGAGCCACTGACCCAAATGCGAAAGCAAACCGAATAATTGCTGCGAGTTTTGGGGGAGGTCACGCTTGGCTCAGGTTTTAGGAGAAGCTTTTAACGAGAGCTAAGATGGGCAATTTGATTCTTAAGAAAGTTGTAGCCTTGTAATTTGAATCGTTCATTGACGTAATAAAGGTTCGAAGGAGATTGTTTTTCTACTTGAAATTGGGGTCATCATTACACAAACAAGCAGCGTTTGAGAATATCAAATGCATCTGAAGTATTGTATTAGTTATTAAGTTCATATCTATTAGTAAGTTGTGCAATTATAGTTAGATTTGATGAGTCATGTAGCGAACTGAGATGCCTCTTCCAATCCAAAGAAAACTTCGATTTTGCAGATCTTGGGAATAAACAGTTTGTTAAAATTCCAACTCTGTTTCAGTTCAAAACTATTCAGCACAAACACCAGAGCTTCCACTATCCAACCATGTACTTCGTAATACCCTGAAGAACTATGTTTAACAGCCAAATTGAAAACATTACACCCTTTCTACATTCACCCTGCGCCTTACAGAAGTTTCCACTTTGTTAAAATACGGCATTGTACGTTATAAAGTTTCGTCGGAAACCCCACATTTTTTAAATTATGGTTATAAGGTCTGGAAATTGTAGTTGTATATCGGTAATCAAACTGTTTTAAAACAACGTCATTAATCTAAACGATAGAAAATCACTTTCAATCAATAAACTCAGAATCACATCCAATCCAAAAACATAGTCCACTATCGTGTATCCCAACGATCGAAAAAACCGGATCCCTTAACGCCGGCAATCGATATCGCCAGTTTGATAACTGTAAACCTTCCGAAATTCCTCAATAAATCATTGCACCAACTGGAATCTCACCACGGACAACTTCTTCCTCGTGTATCATTTCCGCTGATTTACGACCACCGAAGATTGACGAGCTCAGATACCTATAGGTATGCGACGTGGTTGATCGCACTAGTACTGCATCCAAATGTTCGAATTAGCGCGTCTCCTTGAACCTTGTCGTTCGTCATACAAACGACAACCGGATTGTCGGTTCGTCTGGCGATGAAGGACAAAGCAATGATCAATCATGGCGAGGACCCTTCGTCGGTGGTTCAATAAATCAATAGCGGATAGCTTATTAAAAATTCCGAAGGCGTCGATTTTTCGGCAACTAATATCTGAAATTAATCCGCAACATTTCGCTCGCCGTGTGATGCACTTCTGTGCACTGAAGTGTGATATCTACGATGATCGGATGCAGTTACGGGGGTGGGTATGCGTGTAGGATTAATCGTTGAAGAAAGTATTTATTATTGTTGTTGTTATGCTTTTAGTTTTTGCAACTATGCGGTCTGTCGGCAGCAATGAAGAAGCGCGAGAAAAGTACATCTGTTGCCGACCACCGCCTTGATAAAATGAGGGGGAGAAGCTGTATTGCCAGGGTCGGTCTTGCTCTTTTGATGTTTTCCAATGATTGATACAGGGCGACAATTGGGTTGGGGCATTCAGAAGATTTAATTTTTTTTTTTATCTGTATTAACGAGATTTTTAGCCCTAGGCTAGTTCATCTCGGGACCCACGCTTTACTTCCCTTCCGAAGGAAGAACTCACATTTTGCGAGTTTGTCGGGAGTGGGATTCGATCCCAGGTCCTCGGCGTGATAGTCAAGTGTTCTAACCATCACACCAGGTCCGCTTCACAGATTTAATAATTTAAATTTCCACTTTCATCTGAACATGAAATAAAAAAAAAATGCAGAATTGGTGCCTGACCTGTGTTTAGAATGCAGCGCAATATCATATGTATTTGTTGTAGTTTCCATCGGTTGCATGATAAGACTAAGAACTGCACCAACAATGTTCAACCGAATGCAAAATTCTGTTAAATATGTTGAAACATTGTCAATATTGCTATGCATGTAGTACAACTTTACAAATTACACTAGTTTACAGCATTTTTGAACTCGGTAAGCTGATGATCGTTTTTGGTGTAGAATCATGCCCTGAGTTCGAAAACGTGACGAAAAAAAATTACAGTAGAGCGGAAATTTTTTCGACTTTCCATACAAGGTTGATAATTTGAAATCGATTTTTGTTCTATTTTTAAGCAAAGTCGCTCACTTCACACACCTCATTCTCCGTAATCAATGCGCCGATTGAGCTGAATTTTTTACTGTATCTCGCCTACATGTGATATGTCAAAAAAACGTTGAGAAAGAATTTTTAAATTGTTTTTTTCTTATTGAAAAAAATACATTTCTCATATGTTTTTGGAAATTTAGCTAAAATTTAAGGAGATCGTTCCCAAAACTCGCCAATATCTTGAATTTTATCAATTTGACGCAAAACCTGCATTCAGATGATCGAATGGTATTATATTCAGCTTTTAATTTATGGAAAAAGATTTAAAATTGGTTGAATAGAACGCAAGATATTTGAATTTTATTAAATTCCATATTTTAAAAAGTTGTACAACTCGATATTGAGCTAAAACTCAAAAACTGTTCTACTTTATTTTTTTTTGAAGCACGGTTTCGAAATCAGCTCTAAATTATGCTTCAAAAATTTTGGTCGTTGACAGAAGGTCACGACTTTCGTTTTATTTTGTAAACTAGTGTTATTGATAACGTTTGAGTGCTCTAACATTCATACACGCAAAAGAAACACGTGCTTGATGAACAAATTGAGGTTTGAATGATGAAAAAAAAATCCTCCTCCGTGCTCCGGTGGGAATCGAACCCACGACTCCCAATTCGCTAGACGGGCGCTTCTTTCCTCCAAGTTACGGAGCCACTTGACCATCTCCCTCCCCTGAGTCTCAATTTGATCATCAAACACGTGTTTCTGTTGCGTGTATGAATGTCAGAGCAATCAAACGTTGTAATTTTCACTTGGCTTGGTTAGCCTAAGCAAAAATAAGTGCAGAATTAGCGCTAGTTAAAATCCCCTAAAATAAAAATTAAAAAAAAACCTAAGAAAAAATCCGGAAATTGCCATTTGTAGGGTACTACGGTCATACTACCGAGGACCGACCCATCGAGAGTCCGATGGCGCACTAAT
Source organism: Aedes albopictus (assembly GCF_035046485.1). Classification (NCBI taxonomy): domain Eukaryota; kingdom Metazoa; phylum Arthropoda; class Insecta; order Diptera; family Culicidae; genus Aedes; species Aedes albopictus. Next base: position 402,126,800 of record NC_085138.1, on the reverse strand, counting down.
TGGCATACCGATAAGTCATCGGAAAGACAGTGCCCGAAGCTCACGACAATTTTCGAAAAATAACTCCTCTCTCGCTCTGTCATGCATGCACATTAAGGTGGCCCACACTTACACGATGTTCAATAAGTTCGGATACGCCATATAACTTGAATTTATTTCACATTTGTAAATCAGATTTTCAAAGTAAATGTATTTATTGAAAGGTCATATAACACTGATCAAATGCAGCATATGGTTTTGAATAACGTCTTTTTGTAGTTTTTTTTATAATTCTTAGATGTATCTAAAGTTTGTTAGCCCCGGCACGCTGGAATAATTTTCGAAAAGTTGCTCATGCTACAGAAGTCTAAAACATTGACATTTGAGTTTACATCTCACTATACTAAATTAAAATAACTAAATTATTAGACAAAAATTTTACACTGCTATTTCAGTGATGATATGGCGATATATTTGCAAGTTTAGTCAAAATGTGCTTAAATCTATATAAAAGGCATAAATACATTATATAAAGCAAATTTTGGTTAAAATTTGCCACAATAGGGATATAATCAAGTTTTGGAAGAGATATTTATGGATTAAACTGAGATATAACGCAGCCTTACTTTTTTACAAAACAAAAATCATTAAAACAGGTACAGCGAAAATTTTAGCAATTTTAAATATCAAGATAAAATGACTCCTTACTTCACCTAATCTGAATCTTATAGATTATTTCGTATGGTCATAGTTGCTACCACTAATGCTGAGGACAACAACCTAATTTGATTTATCTTAACACCATTACTCAATAAAAACTAGACGAAATGCCAAAGAAAGACGTGCATGCCGGCCGAAAGGAACTTGAGACACATTTGCAATTATTACTAAAGGATAAATGACAGTTTATTTCAAAACATTTACTGTATTTGATCAGTATTATGTGAGCTTTCAATTAATACATTCACTTTGCAAATCTGAATTACAGATGGGAAATAAATTCAATTTTATTCTGTATCCGAACTTATTGAACACCGTGTATATGAAAAACAAAAATTTCGAAAAATGCCAAGTCTTACCTCCTCAATCAGTTGTTTTGGACTCCCATAAGCTATGTTCAAAATTTGAGCAAAATCAATTAAGCCTAAGGGGGCGCTCAAAACGCTTGAAGTTTGTATGGGAAAACTTGGCCAAATGTATGCAGAAATTTTAAGTTTTCGAATTCTGCCGCTAGGTGGCGCTGTAAGCGTTAAATAATCAAACCCTTTGGTATTATTGTAGGTGACTATATGCCAAAAAACTTTGTCGAAGGCCGCAACGTCTCTGAAAAAAGTTATACCATACTTTATTATTAATTTTCCAATACATGTAAAGGAATAATATCAATAATGAAATCTCAATACTTTGCCTCACTTTGCCTAGGGTATAACTTTTTTCACAGCCGTCGGATCACTTTGCGGTCTTCGACAAAATTTTTTGGCATATAGTCACCTACAATAATACCAAAGGGTTTGATTATTGAACGCTTACAGTGCCACCTAGCGCCAAATTCGGAAACTTAAAATTTCTGCATACATTTGGCCAAGTTTTCCCATACAAACTTCAAGCATTTTGAGCGCCCCCTTAGGCTCAACTGATTTTGCTCAAATTTTGAACGTAGCTTCTGGGAGTCCAAAACAACTGATTTGGGAGGTAAGACTTGACATTTTTCGAAATTTTTGTTTTTCATTTAAGTGTGGGCCACCCTAATGCACATTGCACACAACAGCGACGTGTAGATGTTCATCTAACTCCTTCCGAAGGAGATTTGGATTGTGAAAAGGAACAAACTACGTGCATTAGTGGAATCGAGTTCAGTTCTGTTCATTCAGGGGACGGGGATGTTCAAGTGGCTCCGTAGCTTGGAGGAAAAAAGCGCCCGTCCAGCGAATTGGGAGTCGTGGGTTCGATTCCCACCGGAGCACGTGGATTTCTTTTCATAATTCAAATCTCAATCTGTTCATCCAACACGTGTTTCTGTTGCGTGTATGCATTTCAGAGCAATCAAACGCTGTTATTTTCACCGGGCTTGGTTAGCGTAAGCAAAAATGGGGAAATTGACATATAATTGATGCTACCATTTTGGCTTTGTATTTTTGACATGGTCGAAATTACAATGCTATAATATCAACATCAAGAATGATTCAAGTTACAAGTACTGTGGCAGTATTGACAATATTATTTTCAAAGAATAATAACCGCATCACGGTATCTAAATTTCATTTATTATCGAACTCTCAGGTACCACGGATTTTTCTTCACAGAATGTCTGTTTTTGTGTATTTTCCATACGAAGATTCATTAAATACAGTCTTACCCATAAATGTTACCCATAAATAATTGAAAACGTTCCATACTTTATGAAAAATGTACCGGTAAAACATAAAATTTTCTCATTGAAAGAGAAACTTTGCACCAATAAATAATACTGAAATGCTCCATAATAAAATACAAATGCTCCATAGAAAAATGCAAACGCTCCATAAAAATTAAAATTATACCCATAGAAAATTGAATATTGCTCCATAGAAAAATCAAATTGCACCATAAAAAATTGAAATTGCACCATAGAAAATAGACAAATGCTCCATAAGTATTATCAAACTGCACCACATAAAATACAATTTGCTCCATAAAAAATTGAAAATTCTTCATAACTTAAAATATTTGCACCACCAAAGCAGTGCAATGTAAAGCAATTCAGCCCTATCAAATTAAATTATGAGAATATGCTATCTATGGACGGTTTTCAATTTTTCATGGAGCAATTCATATTTTCTATGGTGCAGTTTGATAATACTTATAGTGAATTCATCTATTTTCTTTGGTGCAATTTCAATTTTTTATGGTGCAATTTAATTTTTCTATGGAGCAATATTCAATTTTCTATGGGTACAATTTTATTTTTTTATGGAGCGTTTGCATTTGTCTATGGAGCATTTGTTTTTTATTATGGAGCATTTCAGTATTAATTTTTGGTGCAAAATTTCACTTTTAATGAGAAAATTTTATGTTTTACATGTACATTTTTCATAAAGTATGGAACGTTTTCAATTATTTATGGGTAACATTGCACATTTTCATGGAACATGTTCATTCTTTATGGGGCGCTTTTTGATTTTCTATGGAGCGTTTCTATTTGTTTATGGGTGCAGTAAATAGGCTGCCATACATAATACCCGATCCTTTAAGTTTGAAAAAGTTTGCACATATTTGAATTTTTTTTCTTTCCTCGGAAATCTATTTTTTTATATTCTTGAACTGTTCTGCACATATCAAAACAGGTTTTGGTGTATTTACATTTTTTTCTAAATAATTAAAAAAATAATATGTTTTGTTCAACTTTCTGATGTGATTCTCAAGTAACCATTAGCAATATAAGTCGCATTTTTTTATTTTTCTGAGAATTACAAAAAAGTTTAAAACAAAAATAGTTCAACAATAAAATCTTAAAATCTGAAAAAGTTTTTGCCCTTAAATATCGGTGTTGGAAATTTGAAACCACTTAATTTCCTTCAGTGTATAGTGAGTCCCGAGCTCCCCCTAGATTGTATTAGCACTCATATGGTAAACAGGTAGATGCAAGTCATCATGCATCACCAGCATCAGTTGAGGTGTTTTTTGATACCGAAGTTACAAATTATACGGTTAGGAGTGACGTGACTCCAGAAATCCAATTATGAAACTATAATGTAAGTTATAATATAAATATAACTAATTAATCACTGAAATAAACCTACATACCTTGGAGTCTCGAAGCTGTTGGAACAACAAGCTGCTAATGAGAGGTTTCTTTGTTTCCCGAGAAAGCTGCGTCCCTAACAATCGGTATCAGAATAAGGCCAACAGGAGAAAATATTAAGGTGGATACTGGATAGGGATGTACATTTTCCACAGCTCTTGAAAAGACTTCAACCCTGCTTCTTGAAAATTAAAAAGAAAGGAAAAGAAAATACATCTCACTTTTAGAGGGATTGATAATTTTTACCAAAAGCGCGCTATTTTACTAAAAATCTTTCTCGTAAACGCCATAACGCTAAACGACATGGTTAATCAGCAACTGTACAATAAAGTTCAGTTTTCTTGGCGTTCAGTTTAACAAATTAATAAAACATCATTTCGTTAAAGCACCATTTCTCGAGAATGGCTTGACCCATCTTTGCAAAATTTTGATAATAAATGTACAGCTTCCAAAGCTCCATGGTACACCTTTCGTTTTTTATATCGTACATTTAGACAAAATAGTGATCGAAAAACCTAGATTTTTTTAAATTTTTTTCCAACATGTCAAATTAATGCCCCTCTTTTCTTCCACAGCGGGGATTAGGCTGTCAAAAAAAAATCGATACAGTGGTTTTTCGTTTTTATCACGGTTAAAAAAAAATTTACCGTGAAATAAACGAAACCGTGAATTTGGCGAAACGAGAATTAAATGTAATTTTTTTCTTCTAAATCGTTCAGCTGCAAAATATATGAGTCGTAGTTCACATTTTTTATCCGTTTTAGTGGACTGGGTAATGCTGAATTGATTTAATATTGATTTCGGAATGTTCTCGAAAAAGTGTGATAAAAACGAAATGAAAATCGTGATAAAATCGAATAGAAAACCGTGAATTTGATCGAGTAGTGATTAAAACGACTAGTGATAAAACCGAAACGCCACTGTATTTGAAAAGTCAAGGTGCTCAACCCTTAAATGAAAGATATACATATCTGAAGCATTTTTGTAGAACATTCCAGTTTTCTGAAAAATCATCTAGAGGTTTCGCATGGAAATTTTTGAAAAACTGCCATTTTCCAATTTTTTCAAAAGAAACATTTTTTCATAATATTTTTCATTTACTGGCATTTTTCAATATTTTGTATTTTTCAATGATCCACTATGCATCCTTGAAGGGTATTGGCCTTTGATATATAGTATTCATACTGACCGCAGATTTATTTTTTGTGCTGACACAAGGACTATTTTTTGAGCATTTTTCGAGAAAACTTGAGAAAAAAAAATATATACTATTTTTTATTTTCAATCTTGGAAATTTTATCTTATATTACTACTCATATTCGTCATTTCTCGGAGCAATCAGTTAAAGTGAAATTTAGTGCTGAGAAAAAATATTGGACTGTGTAATCATATAGAAATGATTGCGAAAAAAATGGTTACTTAGTCACTAAGTAGGTCTTACTGATGAATCTATAAGGCTTTTGTTTTCTACTTAGTTTCAGGTTAAAGTTGGCCAAGTCAGATTTATACCCTTTTTAACGAGAATTTGAGAAGAAAGACAAAGGCACACAGATATCTGAGTAAAACTAACTCAGTGACGGATTCGCCATTTTTGTCATTTCAGCGTAGGTAACCGTAGTTTTGTGTTCTAGTGTATTTGATTGATTAGGCTCCATGGTGTGATCAAAACGAGATTACATATATGTCGAGTAGTCTCCGGGGACCATGGAAGATCTTTTGGAGAATCAATCGGAGCGAGTGCGGAAAAAACTTGAAAACGATTCCCTGGAAAGATACTAGAAATTAATTGTAAAAATCTTGGTATAAACCAGGAATGAATTTAAAAAAAGATTGTATACAAATATTAAGAGGACATTTGGAAGGGATTTTGTGAGAAATTATGGAATATATTCCGAGAAAAATCTTTGAATGAGTTCCGGGAGAAAATCCTTATCAAAATTCCTAAAAAAATTTCGAGGAAGAATTTTGGTATAAATATCGTATTCCCAGAATACTCTGCTTACTTCAAACTGTTTGTGTATTTTATTTAGTTCTACTAAATAAGTTTAATTATTTTTCATGTAAGACCTCATTAACTAAACTCTGGGGAAATTTTGAGCATGGTATTGAAATGCCAAGAGGAGTTTCACACGGACCAAAGAACGAATTAATTTTAGAATTAATTTGTGCTTCTTCCCGGTGGAACATGATTGACAATGCCCACAAAAGATTCCTGTTGGCACAAATTTCTCAAATGGAGGAAAACGTTAGCTTGGAGCTGACCTACTGACGCTCCGATAAACTCGTTGTTCTTCGAGGTTAAAAAGACAAAATCAATGTATGTTTTTTGGTGGAATCCTCGAAGTACATCTGAAAAATAAACTGTCAAATATCGCCTAGAAAAATCGCTAGGAAAAAATCTATCATGTTATCCTTGTTACAGCTGAGAAAAGGCTCGGTGGAAACCATGGACGGAGATATTTGCCCAGAAGCATTTCTTAAAGTAAATATCAATGACGAAGATTTAATGGTGCAATTTTGACCGTAATTCCTTTTTTTGCAAATTCAAACTTTATTTCCTGTCCACTTCTTGGCACCTTGATAGTATTTTTTAACTTTTGAAGTATTCCAAGAGAATTCCTCTGAAGAATTTCATATTGAAGTTTTTGTGAGAATGATAATCCATCGAGTAATGCTTGACTATACCAATGCAAGATTTCTTCAAAACATTTATGGAGGATTTCCAGTTTCAGAAAACAGGAATGTTCTATAAAAATGATTCAAATATGTATATCTTTCATCGTTTATTTTTTGACAGCCTACTTCCCGCTGTGAAAGAGAAAAGGGGCATTGATTTGAAATGTTGAAAAAAAAAATAAATAAAAAAACCTAAATCAATAAAAAATCTAGGTTTTTCGATCACCATTTCTTTTAAATGTACGAGCTTTGGAAGTTTTTTTTTTACTTTGATGGTGCAAGTCCGATTCAAAAGTTTTGTTGTAAGTTATCGTTTGAACGAGATAATGTTTTGTAGATATTTTTCTTGGTGTTTACTTAAAAATCAGGGGTAGGACAATACTTGGAAAATTCTAGCAAGGAATTTTTGTGGGAAGTACATGTCCTACCTGTCCTCCTTACTCCTCGCGCCACTGTGATTAATTTCATATGATGGCTGGAAATTTGAATCAAGAATAACAAATTCAATTTTTTTCTCTCAGAAAAATTACAAGTGAAATTCTTTTTAAAATCATACACAAAGAATTCAAAAAAAAAAAATATAATAAAATTTGTTGTCAAAACCTGGATCAGTTATCGTCGTAAGTATTCATGAATTGATTTGATATATTCTCTGAGTAAAACATCAAATCAAAAAATAAACTAGTTCAATAAATAATAATTTTCAGTATTGTGCAATCATTATTTTTAATAAAATTTGGAATCTGATATCTGAATATATCTATTGGTTTTGATTATTTCAACAAACCTTCACCGTTTTATAGAAGTTGACGCATGAGTTGACGTGAATAAGAATCACAATAGTTTGCTAGCGGGAGTTCGGTTACAAGTTCAGGAGAGTTCTTGAAGTAATAAAAAAGCTTTCTATGAAGCATCTATTTTCGAAGACATTTTTATTTACGAAAATTTGTCAAATGATTCGCGATGCTCCTGGAAGGCTGTGTTCTAACCACTTGATGCATGTTTCGTTACAGTTCGGAAAAATTATGTTTTCCACGAAAAAGCAGAAAAATAAATAGTTTCTGAAACAGCTTCTGACGGAATCGATATAATTGTAAAATTTTGCCAATTTCCAGCGGAAACATTAAGAGGGCTTTTCGATTAACTTTTCAGAATCAATTCACGACAAAAATAGTGAAAAACACTCAAAATTTGTTGTAGGGTAGCTGAGTTGTCGACACTGTTGAAAGCCTTCTTGGAAAAATGATTGGTGTCTTGTGAAGTTTATGCATTAATTGACGGAATCGTTTGAAGAAATCTAAAGGAAGTTTCTTGCAAAACTTGAAATTATTAAAACAAATATATTAAAAAAAAATATTTTTAGACTATTGATTACACTAGTTTACAAAATGAAGCGGAAGTCGTGAACTGCTATCATCAACTCAATTTTTTTATGTTTAAATTAGTACTGATTTTGGAACCGTTCTTCAAAAATTTTGTAAGTACAATAGTTTTTAAGTTTTTGTTGAAAATCTAGTGTAACATTTTCAGAAAATATTAAAATAATCAAAATTCTAATGTTTTTTTTATTCTTCAATCACTTAACCTAACTTACAGCTCTTTTGTCCACTAGGGCACTGCGGAAGCGATTCTAATTGGAAGCTGTTCTTACACTTTTTACTGCGCCTAAATGTGTTCTATTCTAATTCTACTATATCGAACTGGTTGCCGTTGCGCTGCTTTCACTTTCTACCCTATCATGGTAGAATGATGAGCACGAGGAAGGTGATGTGTGGCGGTTGGTTGTTCCTTTTCCTAGTCCGATTGGGGGTCCATTATGAGTTGCCGTTCGCCGATGTTCAAGTATCCGGGTCCATTTGACCCATGGCCTCAGAAGAGGGTTAGTGTCAGCTGCCCTCAGGGGGAAAGAGCAACTGACGGCAGTGTCGGGGCTGGGATCGAACCCATGACCATCTGCTTATGAAGCAAACGTGTGACCAATTGCGCCACGGGCCCCGGCTAAATTCTTATGTTATGCTTTTAGATTCAAATAATTTAAGATCTTTTTGCATAAATTGAAAGCTGAATTTAGTATTTTTAAATCATCCGAACTTTTGTTGTGTTAGTTTGATGGAAACCGAGATATTGGCGAGCTTAAGTCACGGTCCGTAAAATTTAGCAAAGTTTTCAAAAAAATAAGGAAGGATATGCATGTTTTTCAATAAGAAAAAAAAACTCTTTAAAACTATTTCTTAATGTACCTTTGAATATCATGTTGTACCTTTGAATATCGCTGTTGGCGAGATACTTAAAGTAAAAGAGATAAACTCTATCGGAGTATTTTTGTATACGGAGAATGAGATATGTACATGAAGTGAGCAACTTTTCTTAAAGTAAAGCGGACTTGATGTGATGGTTAAAGCACATGACTATCACGCCGAGCGCCTGGGATCGAATCGCACTCCAGACAAACTCACAAAATGTGGGATCTCACTTCCCAAGGGAAGTTATGCGTGGGTCCCGAGATAAACTAGCCTAGGCCTAAAAATCTCGTTAATACAGATAAAAAAAACTTTGCTTAAAAATAGATCAAAAGTCGATTTCAAATCGTCAGCCTTGTATGGAAAGTCGAAAAACCGCTGTACTGTTTTTTTTTCTTCGTGTTTTCGAGCTCAAGTCAAGATTCTTCACCAAAACAGATCATCAGCTTACCGAGTTTGAAAATTCTGTAACCAAGTGTTATAATCGACATCGTTGGAAGACTGCTTGGTTACTTTCTGAGTAGTTTTCGGTAACAGTTCGGGTTTGAAATGTACAAAAAAAAATAAAATAAAATAAATAAATAAATAATGACAATATTTTTTACTACCATATTTGGGGGTGAGAATGGGGGTCAAAATGCATGCTTCCACATTCATTGTTCAATATATAGTTTGCTTCTTTGCATTAAAAAGTCCCTTGATCACTGGAATGTGATCCTTGGTAATGAATGCACAATTAGGCCGATGCAAATATTTAATTTGTTTTATGTCACCCCCCCCTTAAAAAATCTCAAAATATTGAAGATGCGAAAAAAAAACATGGCGTCTCATGACTCCATTTTCAATAGACAATTTTTTTACAAGCAACTATTTTTCAATAGTTGAAAAATATTTTTTCAATAGTTGGTAAAAATTCCAATTTTTCAATAGTTTTTTTTTTTCGTTTGTTCCTTACCTGATGAGAGGTCTCGGACATAAAAGAAAAATAATATTTGCATCGGCCTTATTGATGAAAAATATTTGGAGTACATCAATTTCCTTAAAACTACAAGTGTTTGAAAATTGACCCATTCTCACCCCTTGAAGGGGGTGAGAATGGGTCAAGGGAATCGAATTTGTCCCGCACCGACAATAAAGCAAGTTAATAAAGTTCTGGTCAAGGTTGATACTATTTACCAATAATATATTGTTATGTGATGGCTATGAGTTTGAGATTCTAAATAGTATCAATCCACCTGGAAGTGTGATGTATCAAAATGAGCCTTTAAGGTGGCTTTTTGAAAAGGCCTTATTTTCAAGGTTTTTCCGATATTGAAAAGTGATTCTAATTTTTCTAGAAACCAAATTTTTTGACCGGAACTGTTAGCAACTACGGGGATGACACAAGTTTGATTCGATATTCTCAATATTTGATGAGATATTTCAGAAAATGCTTTGACCCAATTTCGCCCCTCTGTCCCATTGTCACCCCCAACTATGGTATATGTTATTACTTTGACAGAAAATCCAAACTCTTCTAAGAAGTTTGAAAAAGTTTCCACACTAATTGTTGCATGATCTTTTTTTTTTGGAGCTTTGCCAAAAAAATATTCAGTTGAACGAAGCTTTTCCTTAGATTTTTAGGATATTTCTCCATGATGCCCATGATTTGCTTGAAATGTGATCAACAGTTCTCTGAAGATTTTTTCCAATTTTATGAAGCATCAATACCTCCAAAATGTCGGCTGAGGTCTATCCATAAATCTTTGTGAGTTTTTATAAATATGATTGAATAAAACCCTCAACCAAACTCTGGCACTACGATCCGATCTACTCGTAGCTACGATTGTGTTCCAAATCCTCTAGCAGCTCATGAGCATCCGATGACGCAGGTATGCATGTATTCCACCCGCTAGCGACGCACACTGGAGCAACAGGGTCCATTTCATGGCCAAAAAGTTTGAACACGTTTTCATGGTGTATTATGTATGTACTAGCGATAAAATTGTGAATTTAGATATTGAGGAAGCATTTTGGATTATAAATAGCCATATTAATCCACTTAAAGGCTAGAAATGGTTTCTTATAACCTCTCTAAGGACAACGTTTATTTTCACCCCCAAAAATCGCTTGAAGCATCGAACATTTTTATTTGACAACAGAGAACTGAAAAATAATTATATTTCCATGAAAAATATTGTTTGGATACAAGGGCCACCTCGTTTCATAGAAATTCTCCTAGAAGTATGAGAGAAATTCAATTCTTTTATAAGTGTAGATAACGTGTTTATGTCTTCAGCAAAGTTTTAAGGAGTGTCATAGTAATTGGGAAACTTGCTGAATAATTGTTCTATCTTCACAATTTTTGGGAATATGGGCCGTTATTTTTGAACCGCCCCTCAAACTCAGTTTTAATGTTGTACCTTTTTCTAGATATTTTAGGAATCACATTTTCATTTTTTAATTAATCATGGATTGAAATTTTAGGAGTTTGAACATGATGATAGAAGCCGTGTGGAATATATAAGTTTGAATTTTTCTATTAAAACATGCTATTTTAACACAACTTTATACATAAAAGTATGTTCGTGGAGTACTGAGTGAAAAACGCAATGAGTTTAGCTATAAAAAAAAAATATTTATTTGAAAATATTTTCTTAACGGTGCATCATCATATGATTACATGCTACTTTATTTGAGTTATTTTTGATTTTTTTTATTACAAATTTTGAACACAACAGTTCTAGCTACATCAGATTACTATTGCATTGCATACATTTAGGCGTTTATCGGTGTATGGAGATCTCTGCCCAAATTTACTAAATTAATTCCATTTGACACATTTTGTTAAGAGATACAAGACCAGATTTGTATTCTGCTATGATCTATCTACCGAGAATAAGTGGCCATTCATTGAAAAAATAGTCGAAACGAAGTTGCTTATCGAAATTAAACCTAAATTGTTACTAAAAACTAGTAAAAGAGGTGTAAATTTCAAAATGTTTTATTTTTTCGTCTGGTACTTTCTGGTACCCGTTCTCTTGCGATTCACAAAGGATATGCCTTATATTTTATTGTAATTTTATCCAGATCGCGGACTGCTGCAGAATCTGAAAACTTTTTGAATGCTGAAAATGGTTCAAAATTGACAAAAAACATGATTTTGAAAACTCTTCTGTAAGAGAGCAAAATAAATGAAACCAGGTGAAGTTCAGGAGAATCAGGAGATCAGGAGAACAGTGTAACATACTCAGTTATTTTTTTTTAAACTGTCAATATTTCGATAATTGAAGTTCTTCCGATGAGTTAAGGTCCAAATGAAAAAAACAGTAGAGAAAATCGTCAAATTTCGGCATTTATTCTTAAAAAAATATGCATCCCAAAGTATTTTGTTGATTGCCACATGATGAAGCATTACTTCATTTATCTTTAAAACATATTGGACTCTGGAAAACCCTGAAAATTTTTTTTTCGACTTATGGCCAGGAATTTTGCCCATTTACGCCTGTGTGCGACGAAGGGAAATTCGTATCAGACCCAGCTGTATCGCTGCTGGTGTTGGCGGCTGGTGGATGCTGTCAGCTGAATCTGATGTTCGCTTCGTTTTTTCTGCATGTCTCGTTGTTTCGTTTTGCCTTTCTCGTGCACCAAGGTATACCGAAAGGCTATATGTTCACTCCAAAAACGAAAATTTGATAGAGCCTCCAGAGGGGTCAAGTCTTATATACCAATCGACTCAGCTCGACGAATTGAGGTGATGTATGTGTGTGTGTATGTATGTGTGTGTATGTATGTATGTGTGTGTGTGTGTATGTGTGTATGTGTACAAAAAAACTCACATCAATTTTAGGCAGTAAACCTCAACCGATTTTAATGACCGACGGCTCATTCGATGCGGAATCTGGTCCCATTGTTTCCTATTGAAAATGGTTCAGATCGGTCCAGCCGTTCCGGAGTTATGGCCATTTAGGTGTTCCGGACCGGTACCTCAGGAAAGAACCAGATATGAAAACGCTACAAACCCATCCATGCGGCATATCAAACTACGGCATTTTCGATAACTTGATGAATGGTAGGCAGAAAAATGGTCTCAGACCATATCTGAACCGGTAGTGTCCCGGAATCGCTTCCAGGTGTCCCGCCGGAAATGGCCAAACATAAAAGTGAACTAAACCCATGCATGCGACATATCAAACCGCAGCTTTTTCGGTAAGTTGATGAACAGTAAGCAGGAAAGCATTCTCAGACCATATCGGAACCGGTTCCAGATGTCCCGCCGGAGGTGGCAAAGTTTAAAAGTTAACCAAGCCCATCCATGCGACATATCCTGATGAACAGTACGCAGGGAAATATTTTCCAAACATATCTGAATCGGTAGTGATCCGGAACCGGTTCCGGGTGTCCCGCCGGAAATGGCCAAATATAAAAGTGAACGAAACCCATGCAAGCGACACATCAAATAGCGGATTTTTAGGTATTTTGATTTGGTAAAAAAAGTTTCCGGCCATATTGGAGACATCCGGTAGTGTACCACAACCGATTACGGTTGCCCCATCGGAAGTGATCAAATGTAAAGGTGAACCAAACCCATAAATTCGACACATTAAATTACTTTTTAGGTAACCTGATGAACGGTTAACAAGAAAACAAATCATAGACCATATTTTGGAGAACCAATAGTGTGCTGAAACCGATTCCAAGTGCCCCGACGGAAGTGGTCAAATGTAGAACGGAACCAAACGCATACACGTAGCACATTAAATAACGGCTTCTTCGATAACGCGAAGAACGATCAGCAAGAAAATAGTCTCAGGCCACCAGTAGTGTTCCGGAACCAGATTCGAGTTCCTCGCCGGAACTGGCGCAATGCACAAATGAACCAAACCCATACATGCATTACATCATTTTGCGACTTTTTAGGAAAACTGATTAACAATTTGCATAAAACTAGTCTAAGATCACATCAGGGACAATCGGTAAGTGGTAAAATGTGAACCGAATGTGGTAAAATGTGAAATTCGACAAGGATTGCTGTCAAATTACCTGCATAAACTTTTAATTCGATAAACTAACTCTATTTTAGTTTTGTTTAGATTGTATGATTTGTTTTTGAACACAAATCTTACAGATATTGTGGTGGTACGAATTGATAGCTTGTTCATTTTACGATTGTTGGCTTCCGAGGTTCACTGCGGTTGATCAATAAACGGATCAGGTGTCGGAAAGCACCAAATTTGAACTTTCGGAAGAAGCAGCTGCACGAGGAGCCGCTGCTGGTGTGATTTACACTACAATATCGGATCATTCGTATTTGCAGTGTATTACACTGTGACATTTGATCATTTTTTAATTCGACAAATGTCGAATGAGCGGGGTACAAATTGGCTTCTTTAACGGTGTTGAGATAATTCGATATTCTGAATCTGCATGTCAAACTGAGCCGAAATCCAAATTTTCATGAATTTCGGAGCCCGGGAACCTATTTAAAAATCAATTTGAAGTTTGTATGGGAGCGATTTGTCGAATCACCCCTCGTCGGATTTTGTACTGGGCGGAGCTGTCAAACAGTTGCCCAGCTGTTAAAAGGTGATTTCAAAAAATTGCTTTGAAATTTATTTTAGGAACCAAAATAAGGTTCTACAAATCTGAAAAAAATCGTAGTGGCTCAGAAAAAGGTGCTCTTTTGTATACAATCGAAAAATCAATATATTTTTTTATATTTAAAAGCCCAATTAAAAAGTGTCGTATTAAAGAGTGATGAGTACGCGGGGTTTGACAGTACATCAAATAGCAGCTTTTGTGATAATTTCTTCTTATTTATGGCTTGACGTTCGCATTGGAACTTGGCCTGCCTCTCTTCAACTTAGTGTTCTTTAGAGCACTTCCACAGTTATTAATTGAAGGGGGTTCCTTGCCTGCCATTGCATGAATTTGTATATTGTGAGGCAAAAACAATGATACACTATACCCAGGAAGTCCAGAAAATTTTCCCGATAGGAACGGGAATCGAACCCGCCGTTTCCTGATTGGCGATCCATAGCTTTAACCACTAGACCAACTGGAGATCCTTTTTTGATAGCACGATGATCGATTCGTGAGAACATAGCTTCAGACCATATTTTAGATAACCGGTAGTGTCCCGAAACCAGTTCTGGGTGTCCCACTGGAAGTGGTCAAATGTAAAAGTGATCTGTACCCATGCATTAGAAAAATCAAATCGTGTTTTTACCCTTCTTACACCCATAAGAAGGGTATAAATATCGCTCGAAAAACCGACTTTCGATCCGAGGCCCGGAGGGCCGAGTCTCATTTACCAATGAATTCAGCTCGACGAACTGAGCAAATGTCTGTATGTGTGTGTGTGTGTATGTGTGTATGTGTGTATGTGTGTGTGTGTGTGTATGTGCGTTACAAAAAAAAGTCACGAACGTTTCTCAGCCGTCTGTCAACCGATTTGAGTTCTCTTGGAAGCAAATGAAAGCTACTACATCCTAGTGGAACGCTATTGAATTTTTTTTCGATTGGACGTTTGGTTACCGAGCTATCTCTCGAAGAGTACTTATCAGTCATACTTCTAAACTTTTTAAGATTTTTGACCAAGTGTATCATAATCTAGATCATAATAAATATTTCGACCGTTTGTCAATCGATTTGGTTTCTCTTGGCACCAAATGAAAGCTACAGCATCCTAGTAGATCGCCCAGAAATTTTATTTCGATTGGACATTTGGTTACAGAGATATCTTTCGAAGAGTACTTCGGATTTATACAACTCAACCTTTTGAGATTTTCGACCAAAAGCATCATAATAAATATCTTAGCCGTCTGTCAACCGATTTCGGTTATCCTGGCACCAAATGAAAGCTACAACATTCTAGTAGAACCCTATACAATTTCATTAGGATTGGACATTTGGTTACCGAGATATCTTTCAAAGAGTACTTGGGAGTAATACAGGTTAACTTTTCGAGATTTTTGACCAAGGGTACCATAATAAATATCTCAGCCGTCTGTCAACCTATTTGGGTTCTATGAGCATCAAATGAAAGCTACTATATCCTTGTAAAAGGCCCTCCAATTTTATTTCGATTGGACATGTGGTTACTGAGATATCTTTCGAAGAGTATTTCAAAAAAATTCCTTTTTATTTTATTATTATATTCACTTGTTATCTTGCATTTGGTTTTGACCAGTCTATGGGAAATTATTTTCCAATAAATAATGCTGACCTCATACAAAGTGTATACTAGCAGGTTATTGTTTTCAACAAAATTATAAATAACAAATTACAAACACACAGGAATTTAATGGAAACTAACAATATGTTAAATGAAAGCTTTGAATTTATATATTGTGGGGAAAATGCAAGAACCAGGCAGCCAAAATAACTAGCTAATGCTAAAACTGATTAACTTAGTAGATATATCATTTTTGTCGTTTTTACACCATAACCATGAATACCAAGTACTTCGGAGCTAAGTTAATCGACTGGTTAAGAGATATTAGACAAAATGTATCTCGCTGATTCTCTTACCCATTTGTTAATCGATTCAAGATCTTTTGGCAGTTAATAAAAGATACAATATTCCAGAATATGTAAGCTATTTTTTAAACATTCCATTCAAGATTCTAGGAAGTGTCTGGCATTTCTGGTAGTTTAGTCCATGGTCCATGATGCTATTTTGGAAACCAATCCACTAGATGCCAAATCCACAATATTTTCTAGAACTTTTGGTCAATTACACAAAATAAATATGTTAAATACAAATAATACAACAATAATTTTAATAAGTGTAAGAAGGGTTCTGTTCACCATAGGTGGATTAAATCGGGTTTTTTAGATAACCTTATGAACGTTAGCAATGAAATAGTCTCAGACTATATTTGGTAGACCCGGTGGTGCTCCGGAATCTGTTCCAGTACCGCATCGAAAGTAACCAAATGTACCATGCGACACATCACATCACGGCTTTTTCAATAACCTGAGAAACGGTTAACTAGAAAATAGGCTCTTACCACATTAGAGACTACCGGTTGGGTTGCACAACCAGTGTTTGGTGCATTGCCGGAACTACGAAAATAAATAAAATCAATGCAAGCGATAAATATGTGTAAGAGAACAAAATCTTGACAAATTAAACCCACATACAAACAGACGTCTCACTATACTCACTACGTTCTTGCTTTCAACGGTCAATCAAATATAACCTAAAATGTGCAGAAAAAACTTTATCGAAGACCGCAAAATAAATCTGTGATTGTGTAAAAAGTTTTATCTTAGCTTGTTAGTATCGTGTTGATATTGATCAGCCCCCAGTGTTAGTGTTGGTGCTCAAGCAGTCAATTGAGGAATCTGATATTATTCAGCTCTGCTTATACGTTGAACATAACGTCGGACTATGTGCCATCAATATGTTTTAAGTCATTTCAATGATGGCTTTGATAAAATGCTTACTTTTCTTAAAAAATATCAGGATTCAGGAACACTTTGACTTACGTCGACGGAAAGGTCGTGAGAACATATACGACGAGAAAGGCACCTTCACCACTAGGTGGATTAATTTGTTTTTTTTTTACTTTATTGTTCATCTACCGCCATTTGGTTTGGAACTGTAACTGCTGCATCGAGTGTGCAACTCGTTGTAATCCGGCAGCAGCTAGCAGAGGTGCAATTAATTGCCCAGTCAGTGCCTGCCTGGTTATTTGTAGCGCTACTGTGGGTGCAAAGTCGTTGTCGTATTTATTTCTAGCTTCTACACTGACTGCTCGCTCTCGTCGAACACACCATGATCGTGTGGTGCAACAGATTTAATGGTGATGATTAGCGGGGATGCTTCTTCGACAGTGGTTTGTCTTTTGGAGGATAGGTTTGAAAGGACCCCCAGTGAAATTGCAAAATGTTGTTATAATTAAATTACGGAAATCATGGTTTTTTTTTTGACATTATTCGTATTTATTTCTCCATACACATCAGCAACACGTCAACCTAATTAATCCCGTTCCACAGTGATCTTTCTTTCAAAGTCATCTTTGAGATTTCGAGAATAACGAGGAATGGTTGTTGTAACACAGGTTTGCTTCTCTAAACGAGTTGCCAAACCAAAACAGGAGCGATAATCGAATTAGTCTAGTGGTACATTTTCTAGTTTAGCTGTTAGCATATCGATACAAAAGCAGACTGCTGGAAACTATCATCCCGCCAAAATTCAAAAAGAGTCTGTCCCCTGGTGTCAGATTTCACCCCACTCTCCCCAATTCATCCAAAAGGAATGGTTTCGCTTTTGCCCGGAGCTTGCTCTCGCGGCACTCGGTGTTGATGATGATGATCGAGCATCAGTCGGATTAAGTGGGCTTTGGCACGCAAACGGTGCTGCGCTGCCGATCAGCAGTTAGTACCTAGCTGTTTGGTGGGCTTCTCACTCGCTCGCCCTTATCACCATAGAGATACACGGGGAGGTAGCTGGCGGTGAATCGTAGCATTTTTTTCGCTAGTTATTTTCTAGTGAAACGTTTGCTGTAACAAAATCATCCGGCCATGGAGTATTACAACTGTAGCGAAAGGGAACTGTGCGAACATGTGAGTTGTTGGATCGGCATTTCTGCTGGTGCGATGATGCTTCTTGATTCAACGGTTGATTTGCGCGCGCGTGGGTGAGAGTGGATGTTTTCGCTTGTCTTTCTTGCCGGTGCGCGTTCGCTGTTGGAAAGTTCTCATCGAAGCGTGTACGACGAGGGTTTGCATATGTGTGGGGAGAGATGAATCGGATAGGTTGGGTGGAGAAATTTTGCTAGGTAATTGTTGCCTGTTGTTCACGTAGTTTGAGACATTTTTCAAAAAAAAGGAAGATGAATAACGGATCCATCATTTTATTTTCATTTAAATATTTAGTTCAACATCAAATTCATGATAACACTGAATCAACAATCTTCCGCCATAAATTATGGCCCATAATACTCGATTTGCAGCTCGCCAGATCACGCTCCACCTCGCCCGCCCATCGTGCTCTCTGCGCTCCACGTCTTCTTGTACCAACCGAATGGTTAGCAAACACAGCAGGGTTGCTGTCTGTCATTCTTGCAACAAGTCCTGTCCCCCGTGTCCGTCCAGCTTTAGCCACTTTCAGGTTGTTGGGTTCACCCTAGAGTGCAGCGAGCTCGTGGTTCATCTTTTGCCGCCACGCACCGTTCTTCTGCACGCCGCCGAGGATCGTCTTTAGCACGCGTCGCTCGAAAACTCCGAGTACTTGCAGGTCCTCCTCGAGCATCGTCCATGTCAAGTGCCCATAGAGGACCACCGACCTTATTAGCGTCTTGGACAAGGTACATTTGGTGCGGGAGCTGAATATTTTTTGACCGCAGTTTCTTATGGGGCCTTGAGGTTTTAAGAATATGAGAAACTTATGGTGGCTCCATGAGAGGAAATTTTGCAGCAGTCCTGTAGAAATGTCTTGTGTGTATGTTCGGGAACCTCTGGTGAATAACATTGCTGAATGAATACAGTTCTTTTTCTAAATAAATCTTCAGTGAAAATCTTAAATGCTTTCCCAAAAAAAGGCGCATTTTCTGTAAAAAAAAAATTGGAGCAAAATTTATATGGTATTCTAAAGATGTCGTTAATCAGCGATTTCGTATCTCCTAGAATAGCGTTTCTTAAAGTATGTATTGCGATCTACTGGTATACCGCGTGTCACGGGCTCACTGGTGGATCGCAAATGTTTGGTACATATCGCAAAAAAAAAAGAATTTTCCTACGAGTATTGCCTACTATTGCCAATTTTCAACCAGCTAGTTATAGATTGGTAGAAATAATCCAGAACATGATTACCATAATAGCCAACTGAGATCCTCATCATTGTTTTTTTTTACTTTTTTTAACCGATAAAACTAAACTGAACTCTCTATTAAAATTTCTAGTTGAAATGTTTTAATCGCAGTGAAAAAATTTCTGGTTATTGTAAAAACATGTAGTTTTGTCGAAAGCTGTGTAAGAATATCTCTATATTAGAGTAAATTTTGAAATGTGTTAAATTTTTAAGCCTCATTGGCGGAATAGCTGTGTTTGAATGTAAATAAACAAGACACAGACACCGTCTTCAGCACATACTATTCTATTACATTCTACTCTGGCACTTGCAGAGCAAGTACTGAAAATCATTCTGGAAATACCAAAACTGCTTGTAGTATTTTCTTGTCGTCAAATATTTGCAGCAAACCTACAACGATGTGTTACAAATCTATACATGGCCAGGTCCACTGCGAAATCTAATATAGGTTTGAAATAATAAAAACCAGATTTATCCACCTAGTGGTGATAGTGCCTTTCTCATCGAATATGTACTCATGAACTTACTGTCGACGTTAGCCAAAATGTTCCTGAATCCTGATAATACTTTATATAGAAAAACAACATTTTTAACAAATCCATGATCGATTTTGGAAACTTATTCATGGTACATATTCCGATGTAATGTTCAAGAGCAAAGCAGAGCTGAAAAATATCAGACCTTTCAGTTGACTGCTTGACCACCTTAGCCCTGGTCGTATATTGGGGTCAGAAATGCCAGATATACAGATTTTTCTGTATTATACAGATTTTTGACCTTCTATACAGACAAGATATAGAGTACAGAAAAATACAGAATTTTGAAATGTTATACAGATTTCTTCAGAAAGCATGAAATTTGAAGCTTTTTGCAATAAATTTATTGAAAACTTTATAAATTGTTGCTTCAGCGAGGGCTCAACCAGCCGCACCCAAATTGTGAGCAGTAATTTTAGAAGCAAAAGTAGATTGAAGATTGAAAATTGATAAGGTGTTGATGCGATTAGATTTTAATTTTTCCATAAAACGTTGATCCATCCTACTATGCATTTACACCACTGGAATCTGAAATGGTGTGATTTGAAGATATCACTTTGGTCACGATTTTGTTCTCTTGCATATATGAAGACTTTGACCATTTCTTCACTTATAATCTTACCCAACGTTTACAGGCTATCAAAAAAGCCACGATTTGATTTATCGCTTTGACATTTATTTTGTTCACTTTTATAATTCCGCTATTTGATGTGCAGCTTGCATGGGTTTTGTTAAATTTTACGTTTGACCACTTCTGGTGGGACACCTGGAACCAATTCTGGTTGTCTCAAATGTGGTCTGAGATTATGTTCTTATTAACTGTTCATCGAGTTACCTAAAAAGCTGAAAATTAATGTTATCTGAGGCTATTTTCTTGCTAACAGTTCATCAATTTTTTGAAAAACCACGATTTTATGTATCGCATGCATGATTTTGGTTTCTTCTTCTTCTTTATGGCTCGACGTCCCCACTGCAACTTGGCCTGCCTCGCTTCAACTTAGTGTTCTTTGAGCACTTTTCCACAGTTATTAATTGTAGGGCTTTCTTTGCCTGCCATTGCATGAACTTGTATATTGTGAGGCAAGTACAATGCTACACTATGCTCAGGGAGTCAAAGCCTTAACCACTAGGCTAACTGGAGACTTCTATTAAATCACTTCCGAAGGAACACCCGCAACCGATTCCGAAATATTATTACAAGTTCTAGATGTGGCCTGAGACTATTTTCTTGTTGGCCTTACATCAGATTATAAAAAAAACGCCGCTATGGTTCAGTTCCCTTCTATATTTTACCACTTCTGGTAGGCTACTCGTCTCGTCTCTAGTTCTAGAACACTACCGGTTCTCCCAAATATGGTCTGAGATTATTTGTTGGCTATCGTTTATCATGTTACTGAATAAGTCATTGATATGTTACATGTATTGGTTCTCTTTTACATTTGACCATTTCTGGCGGACAACCGGAATCGGTTCCGTAACATACTGATATGGCTTGCGTCTATTTTTTTGCAACTGTTCATCATGTTACCTAAATAGCCGTGATATCTCAATCGCATGCATGGGTTTGCTTTCACTTTCGGCTCGGAACCGGTTGCGGAATACTACTGATAGTCTCTTAAATTATCTGAGACTATTTGCTTGCAAACGTTTGTTAGGTTATCAAAAAAGCCACGCTTTGCTATGTCGCATGCATGGGTTTAGTACAATTTTATATTCAGCCGCTTTCGGAGGGAAACCCGGCCACTTCCGGCAAGACACCCGGAGCCGGTTCCGGAACACAACCGGTTCAGATATGGTCTGGGACTGTTTTCTTGCTAACTGTTCATCAGGTTATCGAAATTGCCGCAGTTTGAATGCATGGGTTTGGATCACTTTTTTATTTGACCACTCCCAGCGGGTCATCCGGAACCGGTTCCGAAACTCTACCGGTTCAGATGTGGTCTGAGTCTTTTTTAATGCCAACCTGTCATTGGGTTATAAAAAAGTCGCGCTTTGATATGTCGCATGCATGGATTTGGTTCACTTTTATATTTGGCCACTTTCGGCGGGACATCCGGAACTGGTTCCGGAACACAACCGGTTCAGATATGGTCTGAGACTGTTTTCTTGCTAACTGTTCATCAGGTTATCAAATTGCCGCAATTTGATGTGTCGTAGCATGGCTTTAGTTCACTTTTATATTTGGCCACTTCCGGCGGGACATCCGGAACCGGTTCCGGAACACTACCGGTTCAGATATGGTCTGAGACTGTTTTCCGGCTAAACGTTCATCAGGTTATCCAAAATGCCACAGTTTGATGTGTCGCATGTATGTGTTTGTTACATTTTTATGTATGGCCCCTTCCAAGGGTACTGGTCCGGAACACCTAAATGGCCATAACTCCGGAACGGCTGGACCGATCCGAACCATTTTCAATAGGAAACAATGGGACCAGATTCCGCGTCGAATGACCCGTCGGTCATTAAAATCGGTTGAGGTTTACTGCCAAAAAGTGATGTGAGTTTTTTTTGTACACATACACACACATACACACACACATACACACACACACATACATACACACAGACATCACCTCAATTCGTCGAGCTGAGTTGATTGGTATATGTGAGTCGACATTCCGGGCCTTCTATCAAAAAGTCATTTTTGGAGTGAACATATAGCCTTTCCAGTACACTTAGTGTACGAGAAAGGCAAAAAAAGCATGTGACGATTTTCTGGGATTTTTCTAACAAGGTGTAAGAACCCTTCCAGCTTTAAAAAGAGCGGCTTCCCTTCAAATGAATTAGCGGGACTTCTCTGTAGAGTGTTATGTCTAAAACACGGTAGGCAGGCAGTACGACGTTTTCCAGGACTGCTAGTACAAGTATTAAACAAAACATCATTTTTTTCCTCTGTGACTCGACCGTACAGAAGGCAAATTAATTTACGATGGTTGGATCTGGAGGACATAGCACCATCAAAATCCACAACCAGTAGGGTTTTATCTTATTCCCGTCTAGCTTAGCACCAACCAACAATGATCGAGTTTATTCTTGCAGCTCGCTTAATGCCTCATGGCCAATTTGGTATTAATTACTAATTCATAAATTAACTTCCATATTATGTATAAAATATTGTGAAAGAACTTCAATTTCCACAAAACAATAAGATTGAATAATTGTCCCTCGAATTCTGTTTCCGTCTAGTCTGCGTCCATTTTGGGCACAGCCGTCGTGCGGGGTGTCATTGGGTCAAAGCGGAGTTTCCATCCGTGCTACAGGGCCTAGTTGTTGGCAGTGTACATCTTTTTGCTTCCATCTAATGAGCCATAGGCAAAGGTAAGTTGGAATATCTTTATTTCTGGGCTATTCTTTATTTGATATGACGGAAGTTAGTGCATATGACGAAGACGATTTATACCCCTACATCAGCCAAATTTCGAAAAATTGAACCCGAAAAAAGGAACTCGCGGTCTTTACCCACTTCGATCGCCAAAACTCAACACTAGACAACGGAGATTCGAATCACAATACCTGCAACAATGGATACCAGAGTAATAAAAATATCTCAAAGAAAGTGTCATTGCCTGGTGCGGAAATCGAACCCTCACCCATAACTTGGCATGGTCGTCACCCACAGCTTGACACTTGATGACGTTAAATGCATGGCCAATAAGCTTCTCAATATTCGTTTGAGAACATTACAAAGAGTTCATAGCACATCAGAGTAGAGTTTGAAACATTTCTTGGAGGACTTTCTGATTGAATACCTGGTGTCACTAATTGTGGCTACCAGGTAGCAAAAGGCCGGCTCAAGAGGCACTTTATCCTCCATTTGGGACATTTGTGCCATGGTGGCTCCTAGAGAGGAATTTCGGCCTGAGGTTGTTTCAAGGAAACATCTCAGCGTTATTTTTCGTTCATCATTTGCTGTTTTAGAAAATCTTCATTTTTAACCACATTTATCTTGTCAAATTTGATGCTAAATTTATGAAAATGTCTGGTTTTCTCATTGTCTATACGGTATTTTTTTTTTCACTCACTACTGGGGATAAACAAAATGATCGGAACGGGTGAAGCTTTCACTTTTCAAAAAATGTCCAACTAGCTGTAACTGTTCGCAATGTGTAAGTTTTTCGGTTCTGGCAGTAGCCTGGGTGTAAATTTTCGTATCTGTCATAGGATGCAAATACTTGGTTTGAATTAAACGGAACAGTACTTATCCCGAAGTTCTTTTACTGTCGGATATATGCAGAGAAGTATTTTCAGAAATTTCGTTGAAACTTCTTCATCGTTCTATTGGGAAGCTCTGAGCTAATTCCTTTTGATGTTTGTCAGTGATTTCTGAACTTTCTGACATTGCATCAGGAATTCCTTAGGTAGTTCTTTGGAAAATTTTTCGGCAATTTTTTTGTGATTCTTTTTGTAATTTTATTATTTTAATATTTTTTGCTTCCGAAAATTGCTTCATTTGTTTATAAATTTCGTCGGCCTTTTTGTTTTGTTTTGGAAATTATTCGGAAATTTATTTGGAAACTTAGTCAATTCCTTTAGCTACTTCATTGATAATTTCTTTGGCGACGCCTTTTTGAATTACTTCGGTGTTCAGCGCTTCTTTTGAGAATTTCTTCAACAATTCATTTGTAAAATCCCTCAGTAACTGCTTTCAAATCTTTTCCGAAAATTTCGTAGCAAGCATAAGCAACACCTCTAAAATTTTCTTGGGAATTTCTCAGAAATTATTTTTAAAGACAATTACACCGTCTTCGACCTTTCGGCCACTGCAGACTGAACATTACAACATTAGACAACGGACAACACACATAACACCCAGTGGCCCAGTGGAGAATTTTCCGTTTGACGAAAAGTTTTCCCCGACTGGAGCGGGAATCGAACCCACACTCCGAGACTTACGAGACACCTAAACGACTGACGCCGCTAACCGCTCGACCACGAAGCCCACATTTAATTTATTTAAGCAATGTACTTTACAATTCCTTTGGTATATTCTTTGGGAATTCTTTCTTTGAATTCCTTTGAATTCCTGCGGCCATAGCTTTGGAAATGCTCAGACCAATTATTTGGAAATTCGGAAATTTCAATTGGGCTTACTCAAAGAGTGCACAGAGGAATTGAGTATTACAAAAATATAGCCGAAGAATTTGAAAATGGAAATATCGAATCAATTTGAAAAGGTATTCTCGAAGGGATACGAAAAACTTCTTGGGAAACGATTTTTTTAAAGACCCATGAAAGCGGAATTCCGAGAAGAATTGCTGGAAAAATCATCAAAGGAATTTCTGAAGGTATTTTAGAAAGTCCAAAAGAACTTCCAAGCAAATTCAGAAGGAATCTTCGAAAGAGTTCTAATTTTTTTCCACGAAATTCCCGATGGAATTTTGCATAATTTTTAAGAAATTCGCCGAAAAAAGTACCAAAGAAATTACGGCAGAACTTCTCAAAGCAATAGTCGAAGAGGTTTCCAAACGAATTGTCTGAAAAATTTTCGAAGTAATTGCTGATGAAATTCCTAAAGAAATTTACGAAGCAAGTCACTATAGATTTGTCGAAGGTATTCTGAAAAAAGCTTTTGCAGGATTTTCATTAACCCTCGAGCGATAACGCTGTTGTATTTTGTACAACACGTTGAAAAAATCTCGCATTTTGAACTCAGCATTAGCGTAGTGCTGGCGGTGGTGGACAACCGCGCGAGTTACGGAAGGTTAATTTACGCTGGGATTCATAAGAATTGCTGAAGGAATATCGAACAGCATAGATGGAGAAATAAAAAAAAAATAAATACATTTCCAAGAAAATTTGCGAGCAAGTTCCCAGTGTCATTGGCGAATAAATTATCAAAGTCATTATCGAAGGAATTCCTTAAAGAATTGCCGGAAGAGTTATTGCGGAATAGAAGAACAAATGCCAAAAGAATTGCTGACATTATTGAAAAAATGCTTGAGAGGCTACTAAAACGATTGGCGAAGGAAGTCAAAAAAAAAAACTAGGAAGGATTTGCTGATGAAATAAAAGAAATGCCCAACATACTCCTAAAGGAATTACTGAAGAAGTTTGCAAAGTAAATGTGAAGGGAGGTTTGTAACAAATTCCAATTTTTAGATGTGATCAAAGGTTAGTGTCAATTCCCTTGCGTGTCCTTCCCCTAGCAAGCATCAGTGTAATGCTGTTCTATTGAGGAGTGGAGCTGTGGTGGGGTAAGTCGCCTTCATCGTGAGGTCCGGTATTATGCTAAGTGATTTTACTGCAGTTTGTTAGGATGCTGGAAACGGATTGTCCAGTAAGTTACGCAATATTCACACTAAGTAGTTGCCGAAGGGGACCAAAAGAAATTGCCAAAGAAATTTTTCAATTCCAAAGGAATTGATAACGAATTTCTAAAAGAAATTGACAATCAAATTAAAAAAAAACAAACAAATCTAAATAAACTGCCAGGAACATTTCCTGAGGAGTTGCCGGAAGATTGTTTTGCGCTAGAAACTTTTTCTTTGTTTCCCAAAAGTTCCCAAATCTTGCAATACTTATAACAAATTTCTTCAGGAATCCCGGTAAAATCCATTCAGGTATCTCTCTAGGAATTGAGGGTTTGGTATAATGTAAGGCTCAAATATGAGAAGCAAGTTCTGTCTTAGTGTCCTAGGAAAAAGCAAAAAGGGCTCAATTTTTCATTACTCGCTGATAATTCCTTCACTAGAAACCAAACCTATTTGCACAGCATGTATCCTAAACGATCTCAAGGTCCCCCATGGCATAGTTTGCAACTTATGAATGCGTTTCGGGTTTCACATTCATTCTAAAATCCTACGCCGAAAGCCTACCGAACCGGCTGCTGACCGGCCACAAGATCTACATTTCTTGGCGCTAATTGGACTAGGATTTCTACCGGTTGCAGTTGGTTAGTTGGTGGATTAAAACCACAAACAACACCAGCAAGCCTGCGCTGGCTGCGCGGAAAATAAATAAACTTGTACCGGTGTTGCTGCGGCGGCAATGCGATGGCGATGGTGTGGCAGTACATGTTCTTCGGAACCAGCCTCGATTCCTTGAGGGAGGTATGTGCAAGCTAATGCACAGTGCCTTCGCGAGCCGCGAGAAGCTCATGAGATTATCACGCGCTTTTCCCTTTCATAGGTTCTCCGCCTCCTTGCGCGACTAGGCGTTGTTCGGCGGATTTAAGGTTTTTGGTGGTATTGAAAAGAAGAGGTGTAATCTTTGTGTTTTACAAACATCTTAGATTTCCTCTGTACAATTGTGGATTCACCCATTACCTATATATTTGACAACAACAACCACTACCTCTGCTAAGAACAACACACTTAGAAATTCTGAAATTTGCACGTAACGGAATCACCAAAGAATGTAAACGTTTTGAAGACTGAATCACAAAATGGACTCAATTTTCGCGCATCATGTAAGTGCTGGTTGCTTGCGTTAGATGTCAACAAATTCGTTTCTCCAGAAACGTAGAATCAGTATCACGTTCATCAGCCACCTTTTAACTCGATGAAATAGCCGAGAGGTAAGAGCTGTGGCTCACGATCAGCAGATCCGGTGATCGAATCCATGAATGGCATTATTTTACTTTTCTATGTTTTTTTTCTGTCAAATCAGTTCTAGCGATTTCCAGACGCTAAAAAAAATAAGTTTTATTTTGAGGTGTCTTGAAAGACGTAAACTTATGTACATGTTTCAACCTCTAAATTTATGTCAGGATCAGGACACTTAAAATTACATGATATTTTCTAGGAGGGAAAGGTTTAGTTAGGAAAGGATTTGTTCTGCCTTTGTCTCTATCTGCAACCATGTACTTCGTCCCGACAGAATTGATGATTGATCGTAATCAATAATAGAATATTGAATAATATATTCAAATGTTTGCATTCTTTTGGCGCAATAAACGACTTACCCGCTTTGTCCCAGGAACCTCGTGCACAGAACGTGCAAAAAACGAACACTGCCCTCACAATTGAGTCCGGTACGGCAAAGACACACGCTAGTTTGAAAATACCCATTAATGGGTACTTTAATACCCATTTCGAACTAAAGTGGCTTAACCCATTTAATGGGTATTTGCCGTTTACCCATTAATGGGTATTCGATGGGAACTTCATAAAATGGGTATTTTTTACTCTTGATCTTTGTACAAAAAATGGGTAAAAAAGCCCCATTATTTCGAAATAAAATTTGCAGTTTTAGGTTATGTTTGTTTTAATATTCTCCCTGATTCCAATAAACTAACACAAATCCTAAAACGCAAAAATCAGTTTCTGTCTGTATCATAATCGTATATTTGCAAATATTACAGTGTATAAATTCATATCTTCCGCATTTAAACTGCTCCAATTGATTCCGGGTAGTCCAAATCGTTCGCAATTTCCAAAACTTCTCTCGAGGAATTTAGTCGACTGCAATGAAAATTCCGTTTGGTTGAGCATAATTTACTCAAATATTAATTGATTTTACTCACGGGTTCAATAGTTGATGTTTAAATGTTTCCTGTTGCTTCCTGTAGATATATTCGCCACTATTAACAAGAAACCACAAGTTGAAGAAATGGCGGCCTAGAAATTTCCTAACTGATATGCGTACTATATACCCATTGCTAAGTTCAGAGGGGAAACTTCATAATGCGGCTAAAGTACCCATTATTAGATGTCAGAAAAATACCCATCTTTTGACAGCTCAATACTGAATCAAAAAATGGGTACTTGGTACCCATTTAATGGGTTTTTTCAAACTAGCGTGCATAATATTGCACTTTATGGGCTGATCCTGTACCCGGCGTTGCCGAGACTCTGAGAGTTATACTTATGAAAAATGACATACGACTGCCGGCCATTGTGTCTTCTTGTGGTGGTGTGGTGCCTACGCGACCGAACCGACCGACCGCGCCGGAATCAGTCTTGATATTCGAGGCGCGCCCTCCTCGGAGCGGGGAGGATAAATTTAATTAAGGAAAGAAGCGAATCTGCCGGTTGATTTAGTTGTCATGTTTGCTAGTTTTATTACCACTTGTTTGTGACGTTAGTGCAAGGGCAGAGAGGAAGAATGTGGGGAGCATGTTGTGGCACAGTGATGCACTAGGTAGGAGGAGGCAAAAGGACTTGAATTGAATGTTTGAAACTTGAATCTCACACAACAGTACACATCTACTATGGACAAAATATAATTTGGAATTTCTATAGAAATTGGTGTGCTCCGAAGGGGATCGAACAGACGATTTCTTTGCTGGACCAGGTGCTGTCCATAAACTCGTTGACTCAATTTGGGCAATCTCAGAACCAAGCCGTTAAGTGTTCTCCACTGATACACACCTAGTTTCATTGGCGTACAGCAGCACAGATTCAAGCTGAAATTTCTTCAGGAATACCTCCAGGTATTCCACCAGGAATGCCACTAGAGCTCCTTCAGGAATTCATCCGAGATTTCGTTCAACAGCTAATCCATAGATTTCTTCAGCATTCAAGGGATTCTTACACAAATTCCTCCAGGGCCAGCCCAAGTAACAATCAGCATGCCTTGAAGGTTTATTCATGTTTTATCCTGGTTTTAAACGAGCATGTCAAAAAGCTAGTTGTTCTTAATTAGTTTTATGTGGTAGTTTTTTACTTTGAACCTTTGGCGTTCCATAAAACTATCATATAACTTCTGCTATAAACATCTTCAATTAAAGACTTGCAAGTAGACATGAATTGGTTTTATCACATATTATATACCATTTCAATAAAACTTGCATTTGCGGTTGTTGTCGGAGAGATTTTTTTTTGTAAACAAATACACAAAACTGTGAGGCAATGCATAAAACCAACAAAAGACTTCGTAGCCGTAACATAAACTAAAAAAAATGCTGTGATAAAACCGTTAGTTCTATCATGAGCTCAGTTATGACCACCTCAGGAGAGTTAGCCCTATTGGAGAAATCATCAGGAACACAGAGTTTTATCAGAAAAATATGTCGCCTAGGCGGGATAATTGATGTAAATACAGAAAAATTATTACTCAATTTTATGATTTCACGTACAGCTTAAGATCAAATTAAACCATACAACACGTTTCCGTCATTTTATTTTGTCAGAAAAATTACATAATGTCTTTTAAACTCCGATGTGTTAAAAAAACCTTTTTTGCACCCAATTCCACCGAGTAAATTAAAGGCATTCAACTTCCAAATTATGCATAGTTTGTGTGGCGCACTTAGTTTTTGTCATTATCACCACAGTCACATTCACCACAAATTTTCCCTGGCATGTCTCCTGACACGTATTGAATAGGAAAACTAACCTGAATTCCATATCTGCATCTTTCCAATTGATGGCTGGATAAACAACCAAGCATAATTTATTCTGACGATCGAACATTGAGAGTGAAAAATAATCAAAACAATTATTTGACAAGTCAGAAGATGGTTTTATTTAGAAGATTGATAAAACTATGATACAACCCGAAATCCTAAGCCGGTTTGCATACGAAGTCCTGTAGACCCTAATAAGACTGGGCCAACTAGCCAGAACGTGGGCTTATTGAGGCATACAAGAACTCGAGAGCATTTTCAAGTCGTCATCAATGGTTTTATGTTTAGGATTTTTGAATCGCTAAAAAACTTTGATAAAATTCAAATTGTTACTTGGGAGAGTTTCCTCCACGAATTTCTCCAAGTAATTTTCCGGTGTAATTTCTCCAGAAATTCCTTCAGGAATACCTCCAGGAATACCTCCCGGAATTTCTCTACGATTAACTGCTAATTTTTTTTATGAATTCATCAAGGGATTCCTTCAAAAATTCCCCCACGGTGTGCTCCAAAAATACTTCCAGGGCTTCTTCCAGGAATTCCTCCTGCAATTACTGCAGGAAATCGTCTAGGAACTGTTCCGGGAAATACCCCAGGAACTCCCACAAGAAATATTCCAGGAATAACTGTAGCATTTCCCACAAGAATTACTACAGGATTTCTTCAGAAATACCTTCAATTCCAGTTATTGCGTAAGATACTTTAGGAATTCCCCGCGTGAATTAGGCATTACTCGCATGAATTATTTCTGGAAATACTGCAGGAAATCCAGTAAAAAAAAATACTTCAAAAAGTACAGCAGCAGTTCATGGAAATCCTTCAGGGATTCCTGGAAAAAAATCCTAGAGAGAATCTCAGAGGAATTCTCGAAAGATTTCTTGGAGGTATTCCTGAAGGAATTCATGGAAGGAAATTCTGGAAGAAATTGTTGGAGGAATTCTTGGCGGATGTCTTGGAGGAATCCCTGGACGAATTCTTGGAGGATTTTCTGTAGACATTTCTGGAGAAATTTCTGAAGGATTGCTTAAGGTATTTACTGAAAATCACTGGATGCTAGAGAAATTTATAAAGGAATCCCTGGCCAAATTCCTGGAGAGATTCTCGGAGGATTTTTTGACAGATTTATTGGAGCAGGTCTTGGAGAATTTCTTTTTTAGAGTTTCTGTCGGAATTCTTGAAATAATTTCATGAGAAATTCCTGGACGAAATCTTAGAGGAATATCAGGATGAATTCTTAAAAAAACTCCTGGAGGAATTTTTGGAGAAAATTTTAGAGGAATTCTTGGAATATTTCCTTGAGAAATTCTTGAAAGAAGTCTCGGAGCATTTCCTGGAGAAATTTTGAAGGAATTCTCGGAGGAATCTTGTCCGAGGAGTATTTTCTAGAGGAATTTCTGGAGGTTTGCTGAAGAATCTAGGACGTGTTCATAAAAGAATTCCTGGAGGACTTTTTTAATGAGTTCTTGAAGGAATTTCTTGAAATAAATCCTGGAGGTATTTCTGGCGGGATTCCTGAAGCGAGGGTTCTCTGGTGAAATTCTTGGGGAAGGTCCAGTAGGAATTTTAGGAATTGCTGGAGGGATTCTTGGAAGAATTCTAGGCAGATGTCTTGGAGGAATTCCTGGATGAATTCTTGGAGAAATTGATTGAGGAATTCTTGGGAAGTTTCTGGTGATATTATAAGACGAATTCCTGAATGATTTCCGGAAGGAATTTCCGGAGAAATTTCTGGGAGAATTTCTGAAAAACTCTGAAGGAATCCCTGGAGAAATTTCTGGAAGGATCCCTTGAAGAATTCCTGAAGAAATCCCTGGATAAGCTGTTCGACGAAATCTTGGATGAATTCCTGAAGGAGCTCTGAAGGAATTCCTGGTGGAATACCTGAATGAATTCCTAGATGAATCCATGGAGGAATTTGCGAAGGAATTCCTAGGAAAATTCCTGGAGGAATCCCAGGATAAATTTCTGGAGGAACTCTTGGGAATACTTCCTTGAGGAGTTTTCAGGGAACTCCTGGAGAAATCCTTAGGTGACTCCCGTGGAATCCTCGGGAAATTTCCGGAGGAATTCCTGAGGAACTTCCGGAGGAATTCCCCATGTACTCCTGCAGGATTTTTCGAAAGGTTCTTAAAATTATTCCTGAGGAACACCTGAAGGAATTCCAGCATAGGTCCTGAAGGACTTTTTGAGAAACTGCTGGGAGGAGAATTTCACGAGCAGTCCTGTGGCATCCCCTAGGAACTAGTAGAGATATTCTCGGAGAACATCATGATGAATTTTTCAGGGACTCCTGGAGGTTTTTCCGAGGAACGCCTGGAGGAATTCGTGGGTGATTTCCGACACTTCAAAATACCATAAAGATCATTTGTATGTCAGTGGATGCACAAGTAACACAATAAAGAGATAGAAGAGTAGAGCTGGTAGAGATTGAAGCTCATAATTCCAGAATAGTTTGGATGATCTAGAAGATCACCAAGTGAATGTTGCTTAGTTATCAGAATTGAACTCTGAGGCTCAAAAAGTAGCGTAAATTATATTCCACGAGCATTAGATACAATAAAAATATCCTAACATTTACAGATATTGCGACCCATACTTCAAAACACATTGGATCCATTTGTATGCCAGAAGTTCAACATCATATCTGGTTGGCATTTCTATTGAATAGAATCTATTTCACCAAAAAAAACGAATGTTTGATGTATCGGTGTACCTATGTCGATAGATTATAGGAAATTTTGGTTCTCGGATCTACAAAGCTTGTTTTAAGGAGCACGAAAAGTATTGTGTTTGCACTTTTTTCCACATTCTACTACAAAGACATCATTGTGCTAAAACAAGCCTTTAATTGTAACGTGATTCCAAGAGTTCATAACTTTTAATTAGAATCACTTATCGCCTGGCGAAGCGCAAGTCGAAATCGAAATACTGAAACCCCAGACACAGAAATTGATTCCTCTCGAACCATAAATTTCCCCGAGAAAGCGTGACTTCGCGATCCGCGGTCCGCGATGATGTGGAAAGTGAAAAAATGACTTCTGCTGTTCTTCTGTTGAACACGTTCTGATTCCGATTCGTCTGTTTCTACGAATCCCGCAGAACGTTCCACCTAAGCCCAGACAGAACATATGATCTTGCCCACACTCGTTTGCAGCCTCAGCTAGAGGATTAGTATGTAGGTAGACAGACGACGACGGCGACGACAGTGGGAACCCGCATCAACAATGTTGTGTCTCGCGATACAGTCGAAGGGACCCCAGACTCTGGGAGGGTTCGCCCACTGAAACAGCAAGTCGAACAAGTCAACAATGGCAAATTTATAGTTTCATCTGCGCGCGGTGAATAGTAGTTTAACTGGAAAAGGTTTTTTTTATATCAGCTCCGCGCGTATTATCACTTGCTGGAAAACAAATAGTTTTCGTCCGTTCGAGTGTTGTTCCCTTTCACAGTTGCTGCCCGAGTTGTGAGGTTAGTCCCAATAATCGTGTGGAGCAGCTGATTTGACTCTTTTCCACTCATTGGACGTTCGTTTTTTTTTTTTGCTGCTAGTGCTACCTTCACCAGTTATCTTCATCATGATTATTGCTTTTTTTGCTCTCTCGTGTGCTGCAAGAATACGAAAACAAGCGCTGGTGCTGAGTGGCTTGTTCTTGCTGTGAACTGTACAATCGATTTAACATGTTTTCCAGATTTCTGTTGTTTTTGCTCCGGTTCTTCGCCTAGCAATAATTGCATGTCATCGGCGAAAATTGTTCACCCCGTTCTTTCTCTGGGTAGATGAGGCGCCGAGCATCGAGCCAGGCAAACTGTAATCTGCATTAACATGATTTATTATGATGTATTTAGGTCAACTAAAGATATGTTGCTGAAAAAAATCCCGAAAATAATGGGCATCCATTAGGGGGGCGCCGTCTTGCACTTAAATAAAAAAGACCTCTAAAGACTTCTAAATTCATATTCCTGAAGAAGTTTTTTAGAGTATTCCTCTCCTATCAGATAGTCCTGGTTCCTGGTGATTTCTGTATGCACATCTTGTGCTGCTCTAATAAATGATGACGGTATTTTGTAGCCAACTTTTAGCAAGCTCTCTTCATCCAGGGGATTATCATCTTCAGATTCAGAAGAATCTCCAAGATTCATCCAGAAGAATCTTCTAAATTCATTCAGAGGAATCTCCACAATTTATCTAGCGCAATCTCCAGGATTTATCCAGAGGAAACTGAAAAATTCATCCAGGAGAATCTTTAAGATTCATTCAAAGCAATCTCCAAGATTCATCTTGAGAAATTTCCGGAGTTCATCCAGCGGAATTTCCAAGATTCATCCTGGGGAATCTCCAAGATTCATCTAAAGGAATTTCCAAAGTAAATCCAGTGGAATCTTTAAGATTCATGCTGGGGAATCTACAAAATTCTTCCGGGAGAATCTCCAAGATTCATTCAGCGGAATCTCCAAAATTCACCCAGGGAAATCTCCAAGATTCATCCAGGAGAATCTACAAGATTCATGCAGAGAAATATCCAAGATTCATCTAGAGGATGAATCTTAAAAATTCATCCACAGACAAACAGACGTAACACTCTGATGATTCCCATCGTTCACCGATTTAACGGTCTTTTTCAAAATTTGATAGTTGGCCAACTGCCCAACCGTGGCGCTCGCATAGTTTTTGTTCGAGTTTGACGTTTGCTCACTACCGCCACCTAGTTGGTGGTCGGCCAAACATAGTCGTTTTAGCATTGGGCGAATATGTCACGATTTGAATCGAAAAATGTTCGAAGAGTTACGTCTGTTTGTCTGTGATTCATCCATGAGAATCTTCAAGATGCATACTGAGGAATCTCCAACATTCATCCAGAGGAATCTTCAAAATTCGTCCAGAAGAATCTTCAAAAACCATTCAAAGACTTGTCTTGGGGAATTTTCAAGGTTCATCCAGCGGAATCCTCAAAATTTATGTTAGGGAATCCCCAAATTCCACCCAGAGGAATCTTCGAAATTCATCCGGGAGAATCTTCAGAATTTTTGCAGAGGAATCTTCAACATTCATCCAGGGAAATCTCCAAGATTCATCCAGAAAAATCTCCAAGATTCATCATCGAGAATCTTCAAGATTCATACAGAAAAATCTCCAGGATAATCATCCAGAAAAATCTCCAAGATTCATCATCGAGAATCTTCAAGTTTCATACAGAGAAATCTCCAGGATTCATCCAGAGGAATCTCCAAGATTCATCTAGGGAAATATCCAAATTTCATCCAGAAGAATCTCATAGATTTATCCAGAGGAATCTCCACGATTCATCCAGAGAAATCTCCAATATTCATCCTTAAGAATCTCCAGGATTCATCCAGAGGGATCTCGAAGATTCATCCAGAGGGATCTCGAAGATTCATCCAGAGGAATCTTCAAGATTTGTCCAGAGGAATCTTCAAGATTTATCAAGGGATATCTCCAAGATTCATCCAGAAAAATATCAAAATTTCATCTAGGGGAGTCTTCAAGATTCATCAAGGAGAATTTTCAAGATGCATACAGAGGATTCTCCAAATTTCATCTAAGGGAATATTCAAGATTCATCCAGGAGAATCTCCATATTTCATGAATTTATTTATTTATTTATACATATAAAGTCAACAGGTAAAATTTTCACCCCAATGACACAAGTAATACAACTACAAAATTACAGCTAAACATTAACAAAAAACACGCTTAAAACTACGCTTATTGACCTCACGTGACACATTAAAATCGAATACAGAATAACAAGTATTGAACAGACGAGACATATCACGAATAGGCTCATGAGCGCTGTAATTGGTGCTTGCTGACGGAAGGTTGAGGAACGGATGAGACCTCAGACTACGTCGACGAGTGTTAATATGCAGCATTCCAAGCAGATTGGGACAGTCGATGTTACCTTGCAGGAGATCTCCAATAAAGCTGACTTTGGCCACGTTGCGTCTTGCACGAAGAGTTTCCAAATTGATAAGCTGACAGCGACTCTCGTAGCTAGGCAATACTAGAGGATTCCTCCACCTGAGATGACGTAGCGCAAAACGAATGAATTTTCGCTGAACTCTTTCGATGCGTTGAGTATCGTTGTCGTAAAAAGGGGCCCAGATGACTGCCGAGTACTCCAGGATGGGCCGCACAATTGAGCAATACAGCGTCTTCAGGCAGTAAATATCCTTGAACTTTTTGGCAAAGCGAAAGAGGAAACCAAGTTGCGACGATGCTTTCGCCACGACATAGGCGACGTGGTCTTTGAATGTCAGTTTCGAGTCAAGCAGGACTCCTAGATCCTTGACTGTCGATTCGCGCTTCAACTGGACACCTTCCGAAACTGCTGGAAGCAGTCGCACGTTTTTCCCGTTTTTAAGAAAGGCTGTAAAAGAACTGTGTCAAACTACAGAGGTATTGCTTCTTTGTGCGCCACATCGAAGTTGCTGGAGTTGATCGTTTTAAACCAGTTAGTCCAAGGTTACGCACATTTTATATCTGAGGATCAGCACGGATTCGTTCCAAAACGATCGACGACCTCCAACCTGACGTGCTTTACGTCCTACCTGATACGCCAGTTTCAAAGCGGCCATCAAGTTGACGCCATCTATACCGACCTTTCTGCCGCCTTTGATAAAATGAATCACCAAATCGCTTTGGCCAAATTTGACAAACTAGGCATGAACAACAACCTCCTCATCTGGCTTCGATCCTATTTGACCGGACGCAGTATGTCTGTGAAAATTGGTGACTACGTCTCTTCACCGTTCACGGTATGGTCCGGCGTTCCCCAAGGCAGTCATCTTGGACCGTACCGGTCTCCAGGGAAAGGTTGAAAACGGTAGTCAGCGGCACGGCTAGGGAGCTCATACAACGTTTAATAACGAGTGAAGGGATGCCATCCGGACCACATCCGGTGGAGGACTTCAAATCTTTACCGGCGGCAATTACGGCATCGTTGGTGATAGCGAACTGCACTCCAGATGTTGGAAAGCTGAGCACATTCTGTGCTGCGTTGGCTACATCCTGCGGGTCAAGTTCCTCAT
Organism: Aedes albopictus; assembly: GCF_035046485.1. Classification (NCBI taxonomy): domain Eukaryota; kingdom Metazoa; phylum Arthropoda; class Insecta; order Diptera; family Culicidae; genus Aedes; species Aedes albopictus. Next base: position 402,089,452 of record NC_085138.1, on the reverse strand, counting down.
TAACGAAGACGCTGCTGAATTGAGAACGGAACATGTCGACTATAGCGGTGGTAGTATCAGCTTCCTGCAATCCATCAGTCATCGTGGACGGCAAACCAGATTCTTTCCGTTGATCGTTGACGTGACGCCAAAAGCTTTTGGGCTTAGTTTTCAGCCGGCTTTGTAATCGGCTTAGATGGGCGCTATAGAGCCTATCGTTGAGGTGCTTGTATGCAGTATTCGCTTCCAGATAACATGCTCTCGTGGTGTCCGTACGGAATTTACAGTGGCGCCTTAGAGCTGCTCGTTTAGCTCTTTTTAGATTTTTGAGGGCAGCATTTGACCAAGCCGGTTTAGCAGGCTCCCGCTTAGAAGAAACTGGAACAAACTGGTCGATTGCATAGAGCAATACTCCGGACAGAGTCGAAGCGGCGAGGTTAGCATCGGATTCACTAAGAATCTCATTCCAGTCTACGCGTTCCAGGAAATTATTCATTTCATCGAAATTGGCTCGACTGAAGTCATAGGCGATACTTTCTGAGGTTTCGTGAAAGCATCTATAGGGATTCACTTCAAGGTTCAACAGCAGAGGCGGATGATGTCTACCAATTTTAACGAGCGGATCTGGTGCTTGCATAACCGAGCAATTCACCCCTAGTTCTTCGCTAACGAATGGCGATCAGGCAGGAAGAGGGCTTGAAATTGAACATACTTGCCTGTAAAAGCAGGCTGGAGGACCTCAACTACAGACTCGACAGCAGGACCACGACGGCTGTGATGAGCGCTGGCAGCAAAAGGCGGGACTGTGTCGAGCTGAGCGGAGGCCTCCATAGTGCTTTTTAGTGTGCGTCGTGGTATCCTTACTCCGTCATGCGGTACTCTTCCACCGGTGACGAAACGTTGGTGGGAGTGTTGGCTGGAACTACGTCGGTACGATTCGGTGTCAGACGAGGTTTCCAAAAATTTTGGGTTGATCTATTGTCCTGGAACTCGCGAAACAGTATTCCTCTGGGCCAGGTCGAATTAGACATCGCTTTGTCTTTCACGCTGCTGTTCAACCCAACTTTAAAGGAGACGAACGATAATGTGCTAACATCCCGATTTTTTGCAACTAACCGCACAACTTCAACGTCGTCGGTGCCCAAACGATGCGAAACTAGAGCTCGAACTTGTTCGGAGGTAACATCGCGAGAGATGCGAGAAAGGTATAGCCAAAACTTTGGAATGGGAGCGGTAGCAACAATGTTTCCAATTGACGGAGAAACGGATTCCGAAGTACCGGGCATAACAGGCTGTGACGGCAATTTATTTGGCTTACTGAAGAGGCGACGACGACGGGTTGAGATGATAGCAGAAGCGGGGCACTTGGAAGACCTGGGAGTCATTGAGCTAGAGTTGATGAGCTTTGAAAAATTCAATTTGATTTCGTTTTTCAACTCAATCAATATCTCTTGCTTCAAATTGGCTACTATTTCGTTGTGCGCAGTCAGCACGCTTTCCTGACCGGATTCATAGGCGGCACGAACGGATTCTCGCATACGGATGTCATTCATAAGGTCCGAACAAGGTTTGCACATCCAAAAAATTTGCTCGTTGTCCATCACCTCGTTGAACGCAGATGAATCAATATTGCAACACGATCGATGAAATGTCTCATGACAGAACCCACGGCAAGTTACTGGCGAGTCGGTGATTTTGTTGGTGCATGAATAGCAAGTCGACGTCATCGTGGTCAAAATACTCTGTACGAATCACGGTGGTGAATCAACAACGAATGCGCCTGCGGATCTGCAACACTAGCGATCGACGGGATTGTTTGCAAGAAACAATTCGAACGATTACTTGCTGGCAGCAGCGGTATGGGCGGGGTGCGGCAAGGTATATGTATACGGGATAATGATGACAACGATGAATAGTGCAATAACAAGATAGACTCTAATAAGGTTTAACACGAAGAATACGATTATCAACACTATCCAGAGGGATCTTTAAACTTCATTCAGGAGAATCTTCAAGATTCATTCAGTGGAATCTCCAACATTCACCCAGGGAAATCTCTAAGATTCATCCAGAGGAATCTCCAACATCCATTTAGGCGAATCTTAAATATTCATTTAGAGAAATCTTCGAGGTTAATCTTCGAGAATCTTCATTATTCATCCAGAAAAATCTCCAAGATTCATACAAAGAAATCTCCAAGATTCTTCCAGAGGAATCTCCAAAATTCATCTAGGGAAATATCCAAATTTCATCCAGAAGAATCTCCTAGATTTGTCCAGAGGAATCTCCACGATACAACCAGAGAAATCTCCAAGATTCATCCTCGAGAATCTTCAAGATTCATAAAGAGAAATCTTCAAGATTCATCCAGAGGGATCTCCAAGATTCATCCAGAAGAATCTCCAAGATTCATCCAGAAGAATCTCCAAGATTCATCCAGAGGAATCTTCAAGATTTGTCCAGAGGAATCTCCAAGATTCATATAGAGTAATATCCAAATTTCATCAAAATGAATCTCCAGCATTCATCCAGAGGAATCTCCAAGATTCATCCAGAGGTATATCCAAGATTCATCAAGAGGAATCTCCAAGATTCATCCAGAGGAATCTCCAAGATTCATCCGGAGGAACCTCCAAGATTCATCCAGAAGAATATCAAAATTTCATCTTGGAGAATCTTTAAGATTCATCCAGGAGAATCTTCAAGATGCATACAGAGGATTCTCCAATATTCATCCAGGGAAATCTTCAAGATTCATCCAAAAGAATCTCCATGTTTTATCCAGAGGAATCTCCAAGATTCATCCAGGAGAATCTTCAAGATTCATTCAAAGGAATCTCCGTGATTCATCCAGGGGAATTTCAAAGACTCGTCTTGGGAAATTTCCAAGGTTCATCCAGCGGAATATTCAAAATTCATGCTAGGGAATCTTTAAATTTCATCCAGAGAAATCTTCAAAATTCATCCAGGACAATCTCCAAGATTTATGCAGAACAATCTCCAAAATCCATCCAGAAGAAACTTAAAGATTCATCCAGGGAAATCTCCCAGATTCATCCAGGGGAATCTCCAGGATTCATCCAGATGAATCTCCATGATTCATCCAGGGGTAACTCCAAAACTCATCCAGGAGAATGTTCAAAATTCATGCAAAGGAATCTCAAAGATTCATGCAGGAGAATCTCCAAGATTCATCCAGGGAAATCTCCAAGATTCAATCCAGGAGAATCTCCATGGATCATCCAGGGTAATCTCCAAGATTCATGAAAAGTAATCTCCACGATTCATCTAGGGAAATCTCCAAGATTTATTCAGGGGAATCTCCAAGATTCATCTAGAAAAGTCTTCATGATTCAACTAAGGGAAGCTTCAAAATTCATCCTGGAGAATCTTCAAGATTCATCCAGGGGAATCTCAAAAATTCATCCCAGGAAATCTCCAAGATTCATCCAGGGGAATCTCCAGAATTCATCCAGAGGAATCTTGAATATTCATTCCAAGGAATCTCAATGATTTATTCAGAGTAATCTCCACGATTCTTGCAGAGAAATCTCCAAGATTCATCCAGAAAAATCTTCAAGATTCATACATAGGAATCTTCAACATTCACCCCCGAGATGAACTAGCCTAGGGCTGAAAACCTCATAAATAAAGCTAATAATTATAACAATTCGACATCCATCCAGAGGTATCTCCAAGATTCATCCAAAGGAATCTTCAAGTTTCACACAGAGGAATCTCCAACATTCATCCAGGGGAATTTATAAGATTCATCCAGGAGAAGCTCTAAAATTCATCCAGGAGAATCTTTAAGATTCATCCAAACGAATCACTAAGATTTATCCAGGGGAATCTCCAAGATCCATTCAGCGAAATCTTCATGATTCATCCAGGACAAGCTCCAAAATTCATCCAGGTGAATCTTCAAGATTCATTCAAACGAATCTCCAAGATTCACCCAGAGGAATCTCCAAGTTTCATCCAGGAAAATCTCCATGAGTCAGTCAAAGGAATTTCTTAGATTATAAATGGTTTACGAGATACGACTGCATTTGCGTAAAACTTGGTATTTTTTTGGCTTTCAGTCACAAAAAAAAAGCGTTTATTATTTTTGACCATCGCCAACCACAGGATCAAAACGTCGGTAGTGATCTAAAACAATCAACACTTTTATGAGACTGAAAGACGAAAAAATACAAGAATCCCCTATCATCCTATCATTAAGGGGGATGGTTACATAAGGCTGAATTTCAAAAGGCTGAATGCACAAAAGGCTGAATACGAAAGGCTGAAATTAAGAAACTGTAACATTAGGCTGAAATAGCAAAAGGCTGAAAATTGAAAAGGCTGAAAATACGAAAATGCATTTATAAGTTAAAGCACTTCTTCCATTTCTTGGAGTTACGCCCCAACTGAGATAAAGCCTGCTTCTCAGCTTGTGTAACAGGCACGAAGATATTCAATGACAAAAGCAGTCAAGGCAGAATTTTCATAATAAAGCGTTCTTGTCCCGAACGCGTATCCCTCAGCATAGTTGTTGGTTTTGAAACTAAGCTAAGTGAAGATGCTAATGATGTCACGTATGTGGCAACCCTAATCCCAGCTAATGCATCTGACAGGAACCAACATCCATCGTGTATCCACAATGGAATGGAACCAAGATGTTGGTTTCTTAAAAATGGCGGCCTCGCACCCTGGTGAATGATGCATACCAACGAACACAAAAAGGAGCTGATAATACATATATCGCTATTTTTCCCTTCATGTTGTTTTGGAGATTTTTGTTATTATGGCTAATAACAATATCATCAGAGATTTCCCCTTCTTTGAAATATATGCTATTCTTTCGAAAAATATTGTCTTGGTAATAGGTTCCAAAATGATTTAATTTGGCCAACCATAAACAAGAGGACGGTAGCATGGTCAAACGTCAAGCTCAAGCAAAACCAATGCGAGTGCCACGACTGGGTAATCATCATAAGCAAATTTTTAAAAATACCGTAAGCTCATAGAACACTTAGTTGAAGCGAGGCAGGGCAAGTCCCAGTGGAGACGTAGAGCCATAAAGAAGAGGAAGAAGAAAATCAGTGTATGTATGTAATTATTCCCAATTAGTGTGGTATGTCGGTTTGTCTGAGTTGTTTATGTTGATGTTAGTCTTTAGGCTGTTACATTTGAAAACTAGTCGAATGACTATTTCAGCCTTATGTTATTTCAGCCTTTTGATGCATTCAACCTTTTGTAATTTAAGCCTTTCGTGTTTCAGCCTTTTGTTATTTCAGCTTTTTGAAATTCAGCTTTTTGTGCGTAACCCCATTAAGGTGAATTTGCCAGCTTAATTTTGGAAAGACTTCAAGAATCGTCTAGGGGAATCTTTATGAATCTCCAAGTTTAATGCAAGTAAAACTCAAAGATTCTCCTGGGGCGTTTCTATGATCAATCCTTAATAACAAGGATAGCTGAATAACAGTTCATTCAGCTAACAACTTTAAAATTAAGCTTAAGAGCGGCTTATTCATCAGCTATGCAGCAACATCGTTTATAGGGAATTTAAGGGAAACTCAGAGTATCCTCAGGTGATTATTTAGGATTCTTCAAAGGGAATTTCGAAGGGAATCTCTAGATTATGTGGGGGAAATGCATAGTTTAATCTTGAGGATTTTCACAAAATCCATCAGAGCTCTGTAGAGGAACCAATAAGGTGCATCTAGAGGAGTAACTTTGATTCATCCAGGGGATACGCAAAATAATCTTGATAAATCTGGTGAAATAAAAAAAAAATAAATGTATAAAAATAAAAAAAAATCAATTTTGTGCGGTTGTTTTTCTGACACAGTCTCTATTGTCGAAGGAATTTTGCAGGTTTTTTTAAACATATAAAATAAGGTAAAACGAAACTTTTAGTATAAATCTGAGCACCAAATCTTAAGATTTTCTAACCGATTTAGTATAAACAACCACGCCGACTGCAGCGAGTCAAACGTTGAATGAAGTGCCGTGCTAACTTCCTTATTCCAATACCAGTGGTGACAGCATCCATCCAGCACCCGACCACTTACGGCTTGTCCATTACCATATCCCATCACTTCAGCACAGCTGGTGGTACCCGAAAGATCCCCTCAAGAACGTTCACTTTTCAAAAACCCATCAGCTACCGCCGCACCAGTACCAGTCAGTGCCACTTGATTGGATCTTCGCCTTCTCACCAACCCGTTATCAATCGATCTGCTAGCATCGTACCGCGCGCATCGTCGGCTTGCCCATGTCTAATTATCCCCCGAAATCTACACCCGGCATCGTGCGTTATTCTCCTAAGGTTGTCTACCTTACCCTCTTTTCCACCCATGCCGTCGCCGCAGTTTCGGTTCCTCATGGATCGTTCTCCGATTGTTTGCTTTGCGTTTTTTGGAGGTATGTAAGTACATCACACTTTGGGGGCGTTGTGTGGAACAGGCAGGAAAACATCTAACACCTGCACTGCCGGTGGAAGCATAATTGTCCCATGTGCATTTTTGGCAATATTGAGATTTTGCAGCCCATGACCATGTATCGGGGGGTACTTTCATATGGGGAAATAAAAATAGGTAGTTTGTTCTGAAAATTGTTGAAAAACTGCATGGCCGATTTGTAACATTCCTAAAAGTGGACGCATAAGCGTCACGTTTCATTGGAAATCCTATGGAACTATAAAATCGCTCTAAAACAAAAAATAGTGCTCAAATTAAAATTTGGTTGATGTTAGAACACGATTCAGCACTTATTCTTCATAGTTGAGACAATTTACTTTTTTCGAACTTTGGACGCGATTTTCTCGATTGTCTGTTTTTGCACATGGGACATTTATGCGTCCACCGGCAGTGCACGCGTTCGAATTTTTCTGAGATGCTCTCGAGAGAGCGACTTCTGACGGGGCACTTCCATCGCAAGAAGCTGTACGCGGAAGCACATACCTCCTATAACTGCATTCGGTTGAAACCATCTCGATTGAAGAGGAAAATTGGAGGCCCTTACCCACGCAGCTGGGTTCCGGGCAATTTGGGCGCTAAAAGGAGAAAAGCCATCCATTAGAGTCTTAGAGCTTTGAAGGACGCCCGTCGTCGTCGTCGTTGACTTCCGTGGCTTCCGCGGCTGAATGATTGAGAAGTGGATTGGAACCACTTTTCGAATCATTAGTAATGAGCGGTTTGGAGTGCCGCGAGGTGGGTTGTTCAGCGAGTTGAAGATTTTAATCAAATTAATTATTGAAATAAGTGGATGCAATGGACAGAATGGGCACACCTGTTCGTTTACATAAATGAACGAAATAAGAATGTCTACCAATCGTCGGTTTGACCATGATGCCATGACTTCTTCTATTTCCAAATCAGAAATACTCGGGTAGAAAACAAAGGGCCCAAACACGCCATTCAGAGAGTTTTGCTTTAAGTGCGCCTTCGTAAATTTAAGGAATAATACCTATCTGATTTATCTTAAGAAAAAAGTTTCTTAGTGAAGTTTGGATTTGTTTTTACAGCCCTCAAGAATATTAGAAAACCATCTATGTAATTTTTAGATTTTTTTGCCCTCCTAAAAATTTTGCACCTACGGACGTGTAAGAGAAACCACATCTATTAAATTGGAAACTTCTCTTTCGTTTGTTTTTTTTTTATCATTTAAGAAAAATGGTCTCCTTTCCGTGACAGTAGTGGAGAAGTAGTAGCAACGCACACCATGCAAACATTCTTTTCCTTCCTTGGTGATCGTAAGGACGCCAGCGCCGTGATTGACTTAATAACGTTTGGAATTCTCGTGTTTTGGAGTCATTTTAGATAAAAAAAATCCACAGAAGGGAAATATTTTAAGGATACCCCTAGGAATTCCTACACGGAATCTTTCAACCAATCTTCCTGAGAAAATCTTCATAGGGAAATTTCCTTCAGTGATTGCTTAAAAACTCCACAAGGAATTCCTACAAAAAAATTACTAGGAAGTGCTTCAGAAATGCCTCTATAAATTTTCTTAGAAAATTATTTCGTTTTTCTTTCAGAAATTTCTCCAGGGATTCAAAAATTCCACTACTTTTTTCGACCGATTCCTTTAGAAAAACATCTTAAGAATCCTTAATATTTTTTTTCAAAAATATATTCCAAAACTTCTCTCAGAATTTCCTCCAAGAGTTCCTTCAAAACTTTCTGCAACTTCTCATTAAAATCTTAAATAAATTGCTTCAAACATTCTTTCAAGACAACGTTCAAGGGTACATTCGAACTTTTTTTTTTCTGGAATCATTATTTATGAAAATTATCAAATTCTTTCTGGAATTTCTTTAACAATTTCACTTATGGTTGTTCCAGGAATTGAAAAAAAATGATTTAGAAAACCTTGCATGATTGCATGGAATGCTTTGCAAATCCCTGCATAAATATCGTCAGAAATATCTCTAGGGGTCATTCAGAAATGCCACTAGAAATTTATTGATTTTTTCCCAAATGTTGCTGTAAGGAGTGCATCGGGATGTAATTGAAAATGTTAAGGTGAATATAAAACGAAGCCACACTTAAAAATTTCAAAAGCACAAATCTGAAGAACCGAGGGTTGATTTGTACTGAAAAGTTGATCGATTGGTCAGCACCAGCGGGTCACCAATCGATCAACTTTTCAGCGCAATCCGTCTTTTGGTTCCTCAGATTTGTGCTCTTGAAAATTCGAGGTGTGGCTTCGTTATATATTCACCTTAAGGATGCTCTATCTCAAAGTGGAATTACGAGAACACGTGATTCAAAAAAAAAAAAATACACGGACGGTGAAGAACAAGATTATAAGAAGTGAGCTGAATCAATTCTCCATTTCTGCTCCAATTCTCCATTAAAATGGTGCAAGCAGCGTGCGTAGGATGATTTCTTACCTAAATTGATAGACTTTGAACAAAATTTTGGGTAATTGTTTTGTTGAAGTTGCAGGAAAATGATAATACAACAATACAGTTACCCAAATGTTTTCTCAAACAGCATAAAATTAGACAGGAAATCATCCAATCCACGCTGTTTGCACCATTTCATAGCAAAAAAGGGAGCATTTTTCATCTCACCATACAAAAATCCAGCTCACTACTTTCAATCTAGTACTTCACTGGTTGCGTTCTACTTTTTTAAAATCTTGCAACTAAACTAATTCTTACATCAAAACCTCTTGATAACCTCCTGAAGAGCACCTTCCGGCTAAGTGGACCACTCTCGGAGAGATTTTGCAAACCGTTTTTAGAGTAGCAATAACACTGTTTTAAAACCTTATTGAAAAATTTTCCATACTCGAAAATATGTAATGATGATTGCTGTAGTTTTTTTTAACAAAAACTATGACTGCTCAAGATGCAAAGAAGCTTCTTCAATGGCACTTAAAGTTGAGAACAGCACTCGCAAGTAGAAACCGATCATTTCAAAGTAATAGTTTAGAAGTTATAACGTTGCTATGCTTATGCGCATTCAATTTTACCGTGAATAAAGGGATTGCAGAAATATAAAATTTATGCGCTTCGAAAATTGTGAGTATTATCATCTTGGAATGGAATAAATAAATTTGTCAATTTGGTAAAACTACACAGTTCGAAAAAAACCTGTAAATTTATGACGGATCGGATGTAACAAAAGGACCCCGTCATAGGTATATGATGGAAATTTTTGTGCGATCTTAAAATTACATTGCAGATATCTATTAGAAAATATAAAGAAAAATTGAGCTCCGAGCGAGAATTGAACTCAGATCCTTGGGGTGTGAGTAGCACGCCTGAGCTCTCTCGGCTATCTCAGCTTGTTAAAAAGCAGACAGTCAGAGTTAAACTGCTTCTACCATAATGCACGCATTCTCGGCATGCCCCGGCTGCTGCAGAGAGTACTGAGAGAGACAACGAGGAAACCGCCACAGCTGCGAGCAGCCGTTTAGCTGATGACGGAGAGTGGTTGGCATGATTTATAGCAGATGCATGTAAATTTAAAGCGAATATGCTTTAAAATCTGTAAACAAGCCGTCTGACCACCAGCGGGCTGCTCGGCTGTTGGTGATTAACATTATTCTGCCGCAAATTTCAGTTGATCTTCAATTTACGTGCTGTTTAACTTTCATATTTTTTTTGCTGTGTATTTCGAATAACAAGAAAATTCAGCTGGAAGAGATTATTTATGTGAGCCTGCTATGGAAATGACGGCAAACTATCAATTCATTGCTAACTTGAACAGAATAAACTCACAGAAAAAAATCATGAAAATTAAACAACACGGAAGTTAAGCATCGACTGAAAATTATAGCAGAAGCTACACAATTACAGCCATTTGACGTGAGATGATTCTGTCCGCTCAGTAATCAGCCAATCATGCGTACTGTTTACAGATTTTGAGACATATTCGCTTGAAATTTACATGCAGTAACGTAAACGAGGACAGCTACGCTCAGTCGTCTGCCTCGCTGCGGAGACTGCTCTCTCTCGCTCTCTGTGACCGAAACAGTTTGTTCCTTTATAGTGGAACATGTTTATCTTTGATTGCTTTCTCTTCAGATTGGTGAGACAGCCTAGAGGGTTTAGGCGTGAACTCTCACTCGGAAGATCTGAGTTCGATTCTCGTATAAAGATTATTTTAAGTTTCTCTGAAAAGTCGGTGCTATAATTAACGCTTTTCTCTCAGCAATCAGCAGTGTAATTTTAAGATCACACATAAATTTCTGTCGAACACGATGGAGGTCAATTTGTTACATTCAGTTCGTCATAAATTTACAGATTTTGTTCGTACTGTGATTTTCCATTCACATTATCTAATTCTTCAATATGGCGGTGACCTTCTTCTTCTTCTTCTTTGTGGCTCTACGTCCCCACTGGGACTTGGCCTGCCTCGCTTCAACTTAGTGTTCTTTGAGCACTTCCACAGTTATTAATTGAAGGGCTTTCTTTGCCTGCCATTGCATGAATTTGTATATTGTGAGGCAAGCACAATGATATACTATGCCCAGGGAGTCGAGAAAATTTTCCCGACCGGAACGGGAATCGAACCCGCCGTCTCCGAATTGGCGATCCTTAGCCTTAACCACTAGGCTAACTGGAGACCCATAATTGGCAAAAATAAAACGAAATCAACCTTACTTTTATGATGACCGCAATGAACCCAGCAGTGTCATAGTTTCTGCTTTTCCACCAACATATGTAGTTACTTATCGCACGGACCGCCATCTGTTGAGAGTCTGAATAGTTTTATTGTGGTAAATATGAATGCCAGAATGATTACATATATCGGAGAGTTTTGTTTACTCTTAAAATCTGGCTTCCATATCTATACTTCAAGTATTCTATAAAACATGTCATCAATGGTTTTCATGAAAGTAGTCATAAAACTGTGAGTTTTGGAAATTGCTGTAATAGAACCCTAATAAAAATCAAACAAAACCAATCAGCAACGGAATTGTTACTTGGGTACAGACTGAACGAAACTTAACATTAGACAACGGACACATTTATGGATACGAAGAAAAAACTTTTTCCGCGAAAAGTTTAATCACCCGGAGCGGGAATCAAACCCTCACCCCATTGCATGGTGCGATTAGAAGCTTGGTGATCCTAACCGTACGGCTACGAGGCTCCATCAAATTTGGATTTTGATTTGGAAGAACATGAAAAACAAGAATTCCTCAAAAATAGTAATTTTTCATTTTAAATAATTGCGTTAAAATGCAATGGATAAAATATCGAATGAATTTACTTATTAGGCTGTTGCGAACGTTTTTACTACTTTCGATACACTCCATAGACTCCTCTAGAAATCCTGCCAAAGTTCTAGAGTTTTTTTCAATGATCCTGTTAGGAAATCTTTTTTACTATTTCTCAGTAATTCCACCACAGATTCCTTTCGAAAATCCAGGGTATCTTTTGGAAAGTCTATCACCGATTCTTTCAGAAATATTTTAAGCAACTCCTAAAAAGTTATCATCAAAGTATTCTTTGAGAAAAAAATAGAAATTATTTCAGAGATTTCGTAAAAATACTCCATGTAATTCGTGAGGAACTTCTACAATGTTTATTTTAAGAAATCCTGCGTGGGTTGCTTAAGAAATTGATGCTTTAATTTCTACTGGGATTTTTCCAGAGTTTGCATGTCCCCGTTTCCTTCAGAAAACTTTTCCAGGGATTTCTTTAAGGATTTTTTTTTTTTGACAATTCGTTCATAAAATCTATTCAATTTAATTCATTTTTCATATGTGTTTAGGATATATTCGGTCTCGGGCTGGTTCATCTCACTCTCCTATAAAATCTTTCAAGGTTTTTTTTTCTGAAACCCCTCCAGTGGTTTCTACATAAATGTTTTCAGGGATTCATCTATAAATTTATCAGTAGATCCCTTCAGATCCCATTAGGAATTTCTTCATAAATTTCTCCAATGATTTTTTTTAGTAAGTTCTCACTTCGAGAGATTACTTCGAAATCTCTTCTGGATATTGCTAAAGTGATTCCTTCAAGAATTTCTTCAGAAATTTCTTAAAGAATGCAATCATTGACTTTATTCAGACAATACTCCAGAGATACTTGCAGCATTTCTTCTTCTCAATTCAGCAAGAATTCAGCAAATTTCACAAACAACTTTGAAAGTAGCTGTTCTAGAAGAAGCTTCTGCATGAATCCCGGAAGATGATAATCAAGGAATCTCTGACAAAGTTCCTTAATGCAGAATTACCTGGACGTAGAAAGAAATCTTTCAGAAATCCCACTTCAGGAACCCCAAAAGGAATTGCTTGAGAAATTAAGGAATTCCTTGGATTCATTTCATAAAGAATTTCTGAGAAAATGAAAAGAACTTGTGGAGGAATCCTGAGAGGATTTTTTGGATCAGTATCCTGAAGAATTCCTGGAGAAATCCTGGAAGGAATCCCAGGAAAAGTTTCTGGCGGAACCTCTGAATCAACTACATGATTAATCCTAGATGGAATATTTCTGTATGCTATAAGAAACTGCTGCATCTACCCCAGAAGGTGCTTAGGCAAGCATCATGAATACCAAACTCCCTAAAAATTCCCTTAAAGTGCTCCATGAGGAATTCCAGAATGGTGAGAAGAACTAGCATTATCGTTTGAATTCCCGAAATAAAAAGATTTAAAAAGATCCAGGAATAAGTTTCTATAGAAACTACCGTAGCAATTACAGGGAATACTTCCCTGGAGAATCTTAGTGGAACTTAGTGAAGGAATCTTGGAAGCAACTCCTTAAGTAGCCCTGGAACTCCTACAGCATTTCCAGAAGGAATTTCATGAGAAATCTCAGTTGGATCCTTTTCTGGTATGCCTCTCGGAAAAATCTTAGAGGAAACTTTTGAGAAAATCCCGAACACTGGAAGAAATCTTTAAGCTCCTTGAGTTATCTCGGAAGGAGCTTCTGGTATTGCGGATGGAATTCCCGAAGAAATTCCAAAAAAAAACATCCTTCCGGATGACATTCCTCGAGGAATTCCAGAAGAAGTTCCTGAAGAAATTTCACCAGCAAGTCATACATTAGCACACTTCTCAGTAAGCACGGACCACACATTTCAGAGACGTTTCCAGGCGTTTCAGGGCACTTCAGAAGGTTGCAGAGGGATTTTAGGGGATTTCATAGCCTCTCAGGTGAACTTCAGGGGGGTTTCAGATACTTTTAAAGACGTTTCAAGGTGTATCAGGAAATTTCAGATGCGTTTTATAGAGCCTTATAGGCTCCTAGGTGAGCCTCACGATGATGACAGAGACGTTTTCAAGCATTTCAATGCGTTTCAGGACGTTTGAGGGATTGTTCCACAGCGGTTCCTGGAGAGATTCAGAGGCGTGTTCCAAAGTGTTTCAAGGTGTTTCACTACTTTTCAGGGCATTTGAGAAGGTTTCAGTGAGGTTTAGAAGGCTTCAGCGTGAATTTCACGGAGATTTCATGGGGTTATAGAAGCGTTTAATGGCGTTTCAAGAGGTTTTCGGGGGGGCTTAAGGAGGCTTCAGAGGCTTGAAGGTGAATTTCACGGAGGTTTCAAGAGGGTTTCAGAGCGCTTCAAGGTGTTTTAATACGTTCCAGGGCATTCCAGGAGGTTTCAGAGAGGCTTGGGGGGCTTCAAAGTCCCTCGGTGGGTTTCACGGAGGTTTCATGGGCGTCGAAGATGTGTTTCAATGCTTTCCAGGGTAATTCAGTAGGTTTCAGAGGGGTTCTAGGAGATTCATGGGGGTTTAAGCATTTCAAAGCGTTACATACTTTAGTTACTTTACTATACTACATTACGTTACAACTATGGTCGTAGTTACATGAGGCTGTGTGAATATGAACCGTAGTCACAAAGCTCTTCGAGGCAACTAAATACGTAACTAGATCCGATGACCTTTACTCAAGGAATCTCATAATGCTCCATCACATCAATGATTACGCTTGTAGATCCGATGACCTTGGTATACCCAGGGAGTTTTCGGATACTTCTATACAATCGTAGAACCCACAACTTGATAAAACGTAGATGCCTGAGGCTGGGTGGGTATGAACCTCATTTATATCTTTGTGAATCCAAATAGCTGCTCTCGTACATTCGATGACCTTTACTCAAGGGAGTTCTTATATACCCTTGAAGAGTTATCGAGCTCACCATTTGATAGATCATAGCTACCTAAGGCTGTGTGAGTACTAACCATGGTTCTTAGAGACAACCAATAACTTTGGTAGCTGCGATGACCTATACTGAGGGGAGTTCTTAGAGGTCGTCAAAATTTTGATCTGGAATGTTAAATACTTTTCAAAATATTAGACTCTGAAAGTAATTCATTGGGAAAATCTCTCAAATTTCGTTTAAAATTTTTGCGACGTCTTAAAGGTGAACTTACGTATTATCGGCCGATTTGTTCTCTTCTTCAAAGAGAGTTTTTTGAAACTGATCGAACTAAAATTTGGCCTATATTCTTTCCCGACGAAGCTGAACTATACGACCAAGTTTCAGGCAATTTGGCCGAAAACCCCTCATACAACAACCTGCCAACAAACCTGCCGATAATACCCTAAGTCACCATAGTTAATCTGTGTGTGCACCAAGCCGACATATGTAACTCGCGAAACAATGCAAATCACTTGGCATCTGCACAATCCAGCAGCCACAACAACCCGCAAAGTATTTCCACACTTCCTTTTTCCCAGAGTGGAGTGGAGCGTTGATTGCCAATAAGCAAAATCATATCTGGCGAACAAAAGTGAAACTGTCTTGGGCAAGACTGGCGGTGGCGATGGTTATAAGCTGCACGTGTGAACCAGATTAAGCCAGCCGCTTGAAACAAAGCACCGGCGCGTCGGCCGCACTGCTAATGCAATCAAGATGGGAATGAACTCCCTCCCTGCCCTGGCTGGTTGACTTGAGCAGGTCTACCGTCGCCTTCGTCGCCGCCGACTCAAGGTTCGACTGTCAACCGGCCGCCTTGCCGTGGCATGGCCAGCGGCTTCCTAGCAACACGCGCCCCAGCCAGCAGTTGCGGTAGCAGACTTCGGCAGCGCGGCAAGGAGTTCTAGCAAGATTTTTCGATGTACTTTACCTTACCTGACTTGCCGCAGTTCCGTACGGCTGTTTTTTGCCTCCAAGCTGTTCAGGAATCGACCAAAAAGGCGACAAGCGTTGGGGCTGGCATTTCCTCACGATCGCATCGCACCCTTTGGCATCTGGTGCACGGGTTACTCGACCAGTGGTGCTCAACTTGCTATGCGCTGGATCATTGTGAGACGGAACTAGTGGACCTCTATTGAATTGAAGGTTCGAGACAGCTTCTACTCCTTGCAGCATTGGTAGCTCCTGGTGTAAAAACACCAAGCCAACCCAAGCGATAACGATTTCCTTCCATCGGTGAAGCGCGCGCCAGATGAGAATCAGCCGATATGCGCACCATCACCCGAACGGACCTGAACGGAGTCCCTTCCAAGCAACCAAGCTCCCGTAGGGCATTCTGTGACTGTGTCGTCGTCGTCGTCGTCTTCGTTGTCTTGGGACACATAAATATCGATTCTACATAAATAGGCAAAAACCTCCCGAAGACAACGAGGACGACGGTGTGCGGTGGTGCGGTGACTCCGGTAGGGAGAATGTGAAAACTCGCCAGCATAATAAGCCTTCGTTGTCGCTGCGTTGATCGTGATATGGGGTCTACCCGTTGGGGTCCTGGAAGCGAAGGTTCTACACTACAAACAACCTGTCTGGATCCGAGGGGGATGTCGGTGGAACTCGGTGGATGATTGTCCCCAGTGGCCATGAACTAACAGTGTGAACCGACAAACGTGGCGAGTATTTTTCACCCGGGCTTCGCCGACGACGACGACGACGTAATCAATATTCGATTTATTTAATTTATAAAATAAATACAGCTGATTTAGCGCTGATTGTGGGAATTCGAACCCTCCGGACTCCGGGATTAGGTGGCAAGTAGACGGCAAAGGTTTCTTTCCTTATTTGGAGATCCCCGTGCGACAAAGTTCTCGTCGTTCTGTTGTGGAAGATTTATAGACTCCAAGGTTGGGTTTGGAGTTCTGTTCAAAGTCCCGAGAGTGACGCAGAGTAATTTCTTGTGTTCAATTAGACTCAACGGGAGGAAGAAAAGATTTGAACTTTTCTGGAGCGACGAACCCTTACCTTGTTGGAATCTACATCATTGCACAGTGGGTTAGTTGGTGAGCTTTCTGGGAAATACGCACGTCTAGTCCAAATGAATTCTTTTGGGGTTTTAACTAATAATTATCGCTTTCGCTCGTCGTACATATGTACAACAGAGATGGTTATAATTGCGGTTTTAGGGGAAGATGATATAGATTGATGAGATTTGAATTACCTTATGACACCTAAAATGTCGTGTCATTAATTGGCTCGGTAGCTTAGTTGGTAAAGCACTTGTCTAGCGAATAAGAGTCGTGAGTTCAAATCTGACCTGAGCTGTGGATTTTTTTCCCAATCTTACCAATAATTTACCCATCTGTACATACAGGGGATGGCCAAAATGTTTGGGATAGGCAACTTTTTTTTCTCTCACAAAAATTTTAACATGCTGTAACTTTTCATAGAGTGCATCAAAAAATCTCAAATTTTGACTGTTTGTCAACCTATTATATGTGCATTATTGGTACAAATTTGGGCTCGATTGATTAATCTTTCGCAATGTTAGAACCGTTCGGGTAAAACACTATTTTTTAGACAACTCATTTTTGAGCTGCAATATCTCGGAAACCAGTGAACCGAATTGAATGAAATTTTGAACGTACACTAACAATATACAAATGCTTCACAAACTATTAAAACATAGATACTTTTTGAACGTTGAAAAAAGTTATCATGGATTGACACTTTTTGGATTTTTCTCGAAAAAATGTAATTTTTTTAAGTCAATGTCAATAAATTTTAGTGTTGATGTCCAAAGATTTTCCACTTCTGTTCTCAAGTTATCTTTAATCAGATATATTAGAGCCTATTAAGATTAAAGGAAGAACACATATAGTAATTTTTGTGTGGTATTATAAATTTGACTTATTTTCCTCTATATGAGTAAAAATTTCAACCCGGTATAACTTAATTCGCCGTGAGAAAATATAACATTTTATAACGTTGTATTAAGTATATATATATAGTTGATAAACGTTAAAAAGTTCATTCAATTCGGTTCACTGGTTTCCGAGATATGACAGCTCAAAAATGAGTTGTCTAAAAAATAGTGTTTTACTCGAACGGTTCTAACTTTGCGAATAATTGTTCAATCGAGCCCAAATTTGTACCAATGATGCACATATAACAGGTTGATAAACAGTCAAAATTAGAGATTTTTTTATGCACTCTAAGAAAAGTTACAGCATGTTAATTTTTTTTGTGGGAGAAAAAAAGTTGCCTATCCCAAACATTTTGGCCACCCCCTGTATGTACGTTGAGTTATTTGAAAATCATAATCATTATATGATTATTGGGAGTAAGCTAGGAGTATTTCGCTCTGATCAGGGCTTCGGCGATCGTATTTGCCTGTGCGTGTTGATATAGTCATAATCGAAGATCCTCAAACTGCAAGTTCATCTGTCGTGGCGTCCATGGAACCAGCCTTCTGACACCCTATATAGGAGTCAATCAAATTTGTTCAAGTTAACTACAACAAATTTCTCTAGATTTAAAGGCAGTTTACACTTATTACATGGCTAGGAATTCACAAGTAAAAGTAAAAAAAAAATTGCTGAGTTTTTCAAATGTTTAAATGGTATTTTTTGACATCCAACGATGTAAAATAAACCCATGGGCTTAATAATTGTATAGCTGACAAGAGACAGGTTCTCCGAGGATTTCAACTTGATCATTTTGGTTGAATTCATTATGTTAACATGTTATTATTATCCAAAATCCTTCCGGGTGATAGTCCATGATAGGGTGGTACAAAAAAAAAAGATTTTTCAAAACCTAAATTTCTCAAAGAGTCATAATATTTGAATCAGTTGGTTATTGAAGCCAGTTAGTGATTGAAATTAATTCTCTTATTAATAATAATATTAATTTCAAAACCCAAAAAAACAAATCTTTTCTCATAAAAATATAAAAACGGGTAGCTAATAATTTATTTAAATTTTAAGGCCAGAGCAAACTTTTTTTTTTCTTCTTTTGTCGCAGTGATCGCTGACTCGTCAAGAGGGGATGATAAGTAATAAATGGATTTGATGAAAAAATACCCAAACAATTGGACAAAACCGTTCAACTCATCCGATTTGATAATAAATTTTCTGGGCGACTCTAATTTCACCTTAAAATTTTAAAATTTATTGATTAATTTATTTTGAATAAAATCGTCCGAGGGGGGGGGGGGTTGATAGAAGAGAAAATCGAAATTTGTGTCAGCCATATTGCACCTAAACTCGCCATTTCAACGTATTTTTCCTGAAATTACAATTTCGATTACACCTTTTAATCGCTACGATTTTTGCCTTTCTCGTACACCAAGGTGTACCGAAAGGCTATATGTTCACTCCAAAAATGAAATCTTGATAGAACCCCCGGAGGGCCAAGTTTTATATACCAATCGACTCAGCTCGACGAGTTGAGATGATGTCTGTGAGTGTGTATGTATGTATGTGTGTGCGTGTGTATGTGTGTTTGTGTACATAAATGTCACCTCACTTTTGGATAGTAAATATTATCCTATTTCAACGCTCTTGGTTTCAATCGACGCGGAATATTGTCCCATTGTTTCCTATTGAAAATGGTTCAGATCGGTCCAGCCGTTTCGGAGTTATGGCCATTTAGATGTTCCGGATCGGTACCCCAGGAAGGGGCCAGATATGAAAACGCTACAAAACCATGCATTCGACACATCAAACCGCGGCATTTTCGGCACATCAAACCGCGGCTCATAACCTGAGCACCGGTAAGAAGGAAAATAGTCTCAGACCATATCTGAACCGGTAGTGTTCCGGAACCGGTTCCGGGTGTCCCGCCGGAAGTAGCCAAATATGAAAGTGAACCAAACCCATGCATGCGACACATAAAACAGCGGCTATTTCGATTACCTGATGATCAGTAGGCAGGAAAACATTCTCAGACCACATCTGAACCGGTAGCGTTCCGGAGCCGGTTCCGGGTGTTCCGCCGGAAGTGGTCAAACATGAACCAATCTCATGCATGCGACAAATCAAACAGCGCCTTTTTCGAACAGTTGGCAGGAAAACATTCTCAGACCATATCTGAACCGGTTCCAGATGTCCCACCGGAAATAGCCAAGTATAAAAGTTAACAAAACCCTTACATGCGACGCATCAAATCGCGGCTCTTTAGGCGACCTTATAAACGTTTAGCAAGAAATTAGTTTCAGACCATATTTGGAACAACCAACAGTGTTCCGGAACCGGTTCCGGGTGTCCCGCCGGATGTGATCCAATGTAGAAGGGAACCAAACCCGGCACATTAAACAGCGGCTTTTTAAATAACGTGATGAACGATTAGCAAGAAAATAGGATCAGACCACATCTAAGATCTTTTTAAAGACTACCGATAGTGTTCCGGAACCGATCTAGGGTGTCCCGCCAGAAGTGGTCAAAAGCAAAAAATGAACCAAACCCATCCATTGGACGCATCATATCATGGCTTTTAGGGAACCTGATGAAAAGATAGCAAGAAACTAGTCTAAAACCATATAAGGGATAATAGGTACTGTCTCGGAATCAGTTCCGGGTGTCCCGCCAGATGTGGCCAAATGAAAAAGTGATCCTAACCCATGCATGCCATACATCAAATTGTGACTTTTTCAATAACCCGTAAAACGATTAGCAAGTAAATTGGCTCAGACCGCATTTAAAACTACCGGTAGTGTTCCGGATTCCGTTTATCGGGTATCGTACCGAATGTGGCCAAATGAAAAAGTGAACCAAACTCATGAAACCGCGGCTTTTTTTAAAAACCTGAGGAACGATTGGCTGGAAAATAGGCTCAGACCACATTAGAGGCTACCGATAGTGATGCAGAACAAGCGATACATATGTGTAAGAGAACAAAATCTTGACTGAATTAAGGCCGCATACATACAGATTTCTCCATACTTTTGGTCTCCACAATTTTGGTCTCGGTAAATAGAAATTACGAACGCAATCGGCAAAACTGATTTTAACTGAATTATCGTTAATAATTGACAGTTCGTCTCAAATTGTTTACCCTAATTACGGAATTCGGTTATTAATATAAATTATTGAATCTCGGCGAAGTATTTTTCCACAGCAATCGGCAATCTGACCATTTTGCTGAGTTTCGGTAAAGTGCATCTGTCAAAACAAAATAACAAAAACGACACGTAGGGGTGGTGGGGGTAAAGTGGACAGGTGGGGTAAAATGGACAGGGTACAGTTTCATTGCTTTTATTGTTTTTCAACATGTTTTAAGGAATGTAGCTTGTAATTATCGTCTTGATATTGATCGGCCTTCAGTGATAGTGAAAGTGCTCAAGCAGTCAACTGGAATATGTTAATTCCCAATTATATTAAAATAATTGCTTTTCTAAATAGAGTATTCTCAGGATTCAGGAACAGTTCGGGCTACGTCGACGGAAAGATCATTCTTCGGAATAATGGCCCATGCACAGAAACTTGCTGAACAAAGCAATAGTGGCAGATTCCAAAAACAGGGACCGAATTCTAGACCGCCCGATAGGTAGGAGATTGTCCGCATCACGACGGTTTCAAACCGAATGGACTCAATGTATACCAAAACTTCCGTATGACCTTTTTGAGTTTAGCAAAGCCATCTCAACTAGAAAACCTTGACCCCTTGAAAAGGCCCTATTGGCTCAAGCTTGTAAGGAAAAAATCACATGTCAAAAAGTTCGATAGGCCCCCTTCTTATATGACGCCACGTTGCTCTGGTCAAATCTTCAGCTCAATCCGGTAACATTTATGCGGTGCTGAACTCGTTTGAAGTTTGTATGGGAGTTTATAAGGGAAGACACCGCTTTTTGGCATTTTTCTCATGAAGGGCACTATGTTTTTTTTTTTTAAATCACGTAAACGATTCAATAGAAATATAGCCTACGATACACAGAAAAACTTTGTCGAAGACCGCATCGTGATCAGACACTTGTTAAAAAAGCTATACCCCAGACAATACATGCCCATTCAATGAGATTTTATTGCTATTGCTATTCCTTTACATGTTAAAGGTTAAGCACCACCATATAATGGTCTATAGGTAATATCTTTTCTTAGAAGCTTCGGATGATTTTGTGGTCTTCGATAAAAAAATTTCGGCACATGTAAGGCTATTTATATATCTACATATATAAAAATGCAGTGGCATACGTGGGACCGCGCATAACTTGCGAACGGATGGTCCGATTTGGGTCGTCTGAGTTTTGTTCTGTTAGTTTTTACCCAAGGAAGGTTTATGAGGCCAAAAAAAAAAATGGAAAAATTGGGAGTTTTTCAAAATCTGGTTTTCATACATTTTGACAGGAGACTTGGTCTTACTTTAGAAACATGAAACGTCAAAAAACGCAATAGGCAAGACAAAGTTTGCCGGGGGCAGTTAGTAATTCTATATAAACGATTATGTGATTTAAAAAAACATAGTATCCCTCACGAGAAAAACGTAAAAAAACGATGATTTCCCATATATACTTCCATACAAACTTCAAATGAGTTTAACACCGCCCAAATGTTAACGGATTGAGCTGAAAATTTGACCAGAGCATCATGGTGTCATATAGAACGAAATAAGAAGGGGGCCTATCGAACATTCTGAAGCAAAATCATCCCAGTCGTACCTCCCAACCAAGGAGAGATCATTAGTACATGTTCGAAAAGAAAGGCACTATCACCACTAGGTGGATTAATGTGGGTTTTTTTTTAATTCGGTCAACTGGTTCTAAAGTTATGATTTTATGACAATTTTAAGTTTCTAAAAATCTTGAATTGTTGGACCCACTATAACTCCTTTCTATTTATTCTCAAAATATCGCCATTTAGTGACAACGAAGAATCCGTCACTTATGTACATTGAACTCTGGTAAAAATGTGACACGATTTTTCACAGAAATTTCTCTGTGATTTTCCCAAAAGCAGTTCAAAAGGAACCTTCTCTTATATTTTATATATTATTTATATATTTGTTGAGAGTAAGCAGTCACCGAAAATTATTCCCTAAAATTTTATTTATAAATATTCTTAATTTTTTTTTTTTCAATGGAACTTGAACTTCTGCATAGATTTCTGAAAATCAACCTGATATAATTTTGGTATTTTTTCCGGAAAATCCTTTAAGAACAAAGCGTTTAATTTCTTTTCAAACTTCTGTCATAACCCTTTCAATGAACATGACACCAACCGTCATGCAAACGATTTTCAACTCAAAGGCTGATTCCTACATTCTTTTAAGATTTCGGTACAAGTGCTTCTCGTAATTCACCACGATTTCCTGAAAGCTTCATTTTTTCCAATTATATTTCAGAAATTCTTCTTCAGAAACTTTGTGGTAATCTTTCTCTAAGGTTTCCTTGAAATAATATTTTTAAAAATTGTTTAATAGGTACATTTTTTTCGAAATTTATGCTGGTATGCTCTCATGATTTCATATAGCTGGAAACTGCTCTGAAGAATTCTCCACAGTTTTTTTTTTCACACGCTCTATCTGAAATTCTAGCCTTTTCAAATTCCTCTTTCATCTTCCTTCTTAGAATTCCGTAGAATGCCAATGTTTCACATAGACTTTAATAAGATCTTTTTCTAGGAACTGATTTATAGAATCCACCAGCTATTTTGACAGAACGGCCTACAGAATTATTGAGTCAAAATACTTGTTTCCAATTTATTCAGAGTTTCTAAACATAACGAGCCAACCAACTCTGCCATTAAATTGAGAATTTGCTCGGGCATTCCAACACGTACTCTGCTAGAAGCAGTTTATTCGGCAATTTAACAAACCAAAAATATCTCCGGTAAGTCAGGTTGTGGAGCAAACCTGGTATAATAGTTTTGGTACGTGACTATCACGCCGAGGATCTGGAATCGAAGACCTCTCCCAACAAATTCACAAAATGTGAGTTCTTCCTTCGGAAAGGCAGTAAAGCTGTTAGCTGGCCCAGAAGAAAGTATTTTTGGGAAATTCTTCAGATATTTATTTAGGAATTCCTCAGGCAGTTTATTCAAGAGCTTCTCAGGTATTTTCGTCATTCTTTTTTCTAAATTTTATTTTAGAAATTCTTTCAACAACTGCTTGAGCCACTGCCATTTTAATATTTTTTTGCGGCAATTCGTATGGTACTTTTTCTCAAGATTTCCAGTAATTATTCATTAATTCCTTCGATAAGAAATTGTACGACAGTTCCTTCCAGAACTCCTCCGCCACAGTATGTACTCTTAGCATTTCTCCAGTAATCCCTTTGGATATTCATCCGACAGTTTCTCCAGGAGCTCTTGTGGAAATTTCTGTAAGAATTCTGAGGAAATTCCTCTATCTATTTATTTGGAATTACTCTGGCTATTTATGGAGGAATTTCCGAACATTTCTTTAGGAATTCCTTGGTAAATTTTTCATAGCTTCCTTAAACACCGCTAAAGAAGCCAATTTCTCTAGAAATTGCTGAAGATTCTATATGACAATCCCTTGGGTTTTTTTTTTCAGCATCTGCATTTTTTAAGGAGCCCTTCAACAATTTTCCTAAGGATTCATCTGAGTTTTTTTTTTAAGAATTCCTCAGACTATTTCTGTAGAAATGCCTCCAGTATATTTTTGGCCAATTTATTGAGGAATTTCAATCTTATTCAAAACAACTATTTTCGAATATTTTTCCAGTATTTCCCCAGAAAATTACCGGATTTCCGGAGAAGTTCGTAAATGAATTTACTAAAGAATTCCCAAAAAAAAAATGCCAGAGAAAATCCCAAACTCAATTCCAAGGAGGTTCTATAGAATGTTTCAGATATTATAAATACACTAGCGATTGACTTTCATTTCAATTTGAGAGAGAAATCCATGAAAATTCTTTCAGATCATGTAGTTAACAGTCTAACAATGCAAATAATACCAACTTTGTTCCCGCTTGTGCAAGAGATAGGAAATTGGGCTCATTATCAGAGCTTATTAAATGGAAGTTAGCCAAAACCGTTCAAAAATTTAAGAGAGTTGAATATAGAAAATCACACTAATGAAATATTTCTTTAACAATC
Organism: Aedes albopictus; assembly: GCF_035046485.1. Classification (NCBI taxonomy): domain Eukaryota; kingdom Metazoa; phylum Arthropoda; class Insecta; order Diptera; family Culicidae; genus Aedes; species Aedes albopictus. The sequence continues at coordinate 402,064,824 of NC_085138.1, read as the reverse complement.
ATTATGAAAATTACCGTATCGGTAGAAAAAGATGTTTCCTAATTGGTCAAAGTTATTTTGGCCGGAACAAATTATCGAGAACCATTTTGAACAACGCTAGTTGCAACGAACGTACAGCAATCGAATGTTTTATTTCATTCGTTTTGATGGTACGCCGAGCTTTGACATCTGCAGAACAGGATAAGCTGCAAAATTAAATTGGTACATAAACGCAAAAAACTGTGATGGAGTTCTTAAGTTATATAGAAAAAAAAACCTAAAGAATCACGAGAGTTGCTCTCATCCAAATGCTATGGACACCCCAAGTAACATTTTGATGATCAATTAGTCTTTTAGAGGTTTTGAAAACCATCATAAAACCTTATACCTTTCATCTTGGTTTTATGATAATCTAAAGAACCTCTTCCAGGCTAAAAAATATTACTTGGGATGGTATCATTTTTTTTTTGAGATTTTCATGTGGCTTTTTCTAAGGAAAGTTCTTGGCTTAAAGTAAAAGAAATGTGGAACACATTATTCAAAAAACAAAGTGTATTTATATTTTCTAGGCAATTTCCGAAGAAATACTGGATAAGTGTGTGAAAATACCGCCAAAATTTTTTAAAGGAAATCCGGAACAAATTGTCAAATAAGTTTCTAAGGAAACTTCCAGAGAAATTCTAAAAGATATTTTCAGAGGAATTTCCAAAAAAGGCCTAATTAAACTATAAAAAATGACAGTTTCTTCCCGAAATTTTCGAAAAATGTCTTCGGATGTTCTACCTGGAATTACATGAGTTTCTGTAAAAAGTTATTCGGATGAAATTCTTACGAAAATTTCTCAAGTTCCCTCAGAAAGTCCTCCGACTTTTTTATGAGAATTTAAGAATCTGTTATAGCTTTTAGGAATTCGTCCGCCAAATTCTTAAGGAATTCCTCTTTGAACTCCTTTGAGAACTTCTTAAAACATTACTACAGAAGTTCCAGAAGGAATTCCGGAGGATGCCCTAATAGAAATTCCAGATGGGTTCTCAAATAAAAGGTTGGATGCATTTCTGAGAAAATTCCAAAGGAGTTTCCCAGGAAAAATTTTCGAATGAGTTCCCTTGGAAAGTTTTTTTTTTTAATAATGCCAGTAGAACCCCCAAGCAAATTACCAAAGATAACACAAAACAAATTCTGATGAGTTCATAAATAAATAGCCTAGTAATTCTTTAGTAATATACTGAAGAAATTGCTGAAGGAATTATCGCATGATATTCCAAATAAATTGTCGAAAAATTCTTAAAAGAGGTGCCGGATAAATTTCTTGAGAAATTTCCAGAACAATTCCTTAATAAATGAGAAGTTTTTAAGGAATCATTAAAGGCTATTCTATATTATTTACCTGAGTAATTGTCGAAGCAACTTATGAAAAAATTGCTTAAGAAAATGTCACAAAAATTGCTTAATACATGTTGGGACACCAGGTGAACCACCCCTATTAGAAATCTTCTCAGATTGTAGTGCGCGAAAATACATCCTTCACTTCATTATCATTTCAGCGATCTGATCCCAACTGCTGATCTTTCGTACCGCCCATCGCAAACTGACTTTATGCTTTCAATACAATTCATGACAAATAATAGAGGTTTCCTGAAATTTCGATTATTGAATTTAAATAACAATTTACATAGGTGGAGGAAACTCTCTGAAAAAATGCCAATGTTTCAAAAAAATCTCGTATGAGAGATTCTACAGAATCCCGCTCCTGGAATCCTACAGTATCCGTTCCAGCTACTCTACAGAATCCACATCTGGAAATTCTAGAGAATCTCGTTCCGGGAGTTCTTCACAATCCCATTCAGGTAATTTCTAAAGGAGTTATCGGATCAATTTCTAAACAAATTCACCTAAGGTACGCATTTTCGGGGATATTCCTCAAGGAATTATTAAATGAATTTCCGGAGGAAACCCTGATAATAAAAACTCCCAAAAATTGCTAAGCCGGAGGAATTCCTTTTTGAATTTCCCAATGTATTATCGAAGAAATTGTCGAAGGGATACGTAAAGAAATTATCGAAAGAGTTTCCGATTCAGTTGCCCGAAGAAACTATCGCTGAAGATCTAGAATTCCGTTTTGGATATTTCCATTACTGCGATCATATTTTTTATTGTGATACGTTCCCCATTTTGTTTTTAGCTTTGTCCATGTGACATAAAACTATTGTGAAGTGATTGTCATTGTTGGGCTTGTAGCATGACTCCAGCCCTTTATTGCGATTTGTCGCTGAAGTTTCTGAATTATTTAGCAGAAGAATTTTAAAGAATTTTTCCAGGAAATTCCTTATGGAATTGCCGGAGAAAATCCTCAAGAATTGCACAAGAGAAAGTTTCCTGCTAAACCTTGTCTCTATGGACGCTGCGTGCTACAATGGGCTGTAGCTTTCATTCTAGTGATCTAGTCTTTATGAAATTCAGATTGTGTATTGTCAAGCTACATTCAGAATGTGCAATACAAAAATTTAGATTTGGTTATCACCCTCAACTTAAGGCATGTTTCCCCTCTAAATCACTTATTTTGATCGTGAGTAGGCAAGGATAAATCAACTTTGAGAAAGCAAATTTTTCTTTCTGAGTATCACATTTACAAATCATCTTTACCAGGTATATTCTTGCTAGACCACTGTGTACCATTCCAAACAAACCAAAGTCCAGCTCCATTGACTGCCAAGAATGCTGTTCCCCCTCCGGTGCTCATTCAAATAAGGCAATCGATTCCGAAAGTGTAAGCACCAGTCGAATTAATTGCGGTTAGCACCTTTTCTGCATCCAGTCAGAACCTAGCCCTGGCCTAGCCCGCAGAGTCGAGAGAGACGATCAAGGGCGGTATGCTGCTTTTGTATATCCCAGAACAGAAGCAACTTCTGCTGACAGAACAAACACTCTCAGCCTGATGGGTTAAAGAATAGAACCGCAGAAGAGGACGACGACGACGCGAAGACGTACATTGAGCTCTGAGACTCGGACTTGTACTGCCTCTAGTCCTCACTCCCCGGGGGAATTTCTGTAACGAACCGGAGACAAACTCCTGGTGGTTCTGATACACTCAGAACTCACTCAGCACCAAGTAGAACCATTCTTGCACTGCTGGTCGAATAGAAGAAACACGATGATAAATATTATCAACCTATAAATAACTCTAATCAACTCCTAATATGGCTACGAATTGTTATCCCGCCGCAGCCGCAGCTCGTTCGGTGGGTGCTATCGCATTCTAATAAATAATAAATATGTATGCCACTACTGGCAGCAGCGCGATTGCAATTTATGCAATTGTCCACACGATCTATGCCGTGGTCATGCGCTGAAGAAGGGATGCAACGCAGGAATAATGGAGGATTGCTTTTTTACTGTTGAGCTTCTGAAAGAAGTTCAACGGGGGACTTATCTATTTGAATTTCAAATTGAACTCATCGCTTATGCAGTGATTGTGTCATGCCGGTGTTGATTCGTCAGGCAATCCAATTTTCAGTTGCAGATTTTGAGACTCCACGTATTGGGTTGATCAGAAAATTCTAAAATGAATTCTAGATTTTCTGGGTTAATTTGGAAACTCTCGAACGTGATTCTTAATTATCTGCATCCTGGAGATTCTACAGAATCCCATCCTGGGGATTCTACAGAATCCCATCCTGGGGATTCTACAGAATCCCATCCTGGGCATTCTACAGAATCCCATCCTGGGCATTCTACAGAATCCCATCCTGGGGATTCTACAGAATCCCATCCTGGGGATTCTACAGAATACCATCCTGGGGATTCTACAGAATCCCATCCTGGGGATTCTACAGAATCCCATCCTGGGGATTCTACAGAATCCCATCCTGGGGATTCTACAGAATCCCATCCTGGGGATTCTACAGAATCCCATCCTGGGGATTCTACAGAATCCCATCCTGGGGATTCTACAGAATCCCATCCTGGGGATTCTACAGAATCCCATCCTGGGGATTCTACAGAATCCCATCCTGGGGATTCTACAGAATCCCATCCTGGGGATTCTACAGAATCCCATCCTGGGGATTCTACAGAATCCCATCCTGGGGATTCTACAGAATCCCATCCTGGGGATTCTACAGAATCCCATCCTGGGGATTCTACAGAATCCCATCCTGGGGATTCTACAGAATCCCATCCTGGGGATTCTACAGAATCCCATCCTGGGGATTCTACAGAATCCCATCCTGGGGATTCTACAGAATCCCATCCTGGGGATTCTACAGAATCCCATCCTGGGGATTCCACAGAATCCCATCCTGGGGATTCTACAGAATCCCATCCTGGGGATTCTACAGAATCCCATCCTGGAGATTTAACAGAATCCCATCCTGGAGATTCTACAAAATCCCATCCTGGGGATTCTACAGAATCCCATCCTGGGGATTCCACAGAATCTTATCCTGGGGATTCCACAGAATCCCATTCTGGGGATTCTACAGAACTCTATAGAATCCCTAGGAATGGGATTCTGTAAATTCCCAGATAATGAGATTCTGTATAATCTACTAAATCAGAATTCTGTAGAATGCCTATAAATAATAGTTGCGCTATATAATACAGCACTGGATTGTGATTATAGACTGTTTCAGAAATTATAAATACACTTTGTTTATTCAAATAAATGAACTGTTCTAATGATTTTGACCAACTTGTTTCAGAGTATAGCATATTGTACTCCATATTTTTATATTTCCTTTCAATTGTCTTGATATTTTAAAGAACAGTCGAGTTCTCTAACAAATAACTTAATTTTTCAAATTTGCATTTGCACAAAGGTGTTTTTTAATGATTTCAACATTATTTATCACTAAATACCAAAAAGTATCTAAATTTTTATCACATTCGCTTTCTCAACAAGTTGTCTAAGTAATGCCTTGATCAAAATTTGGGAAAAATCGATAAAGGCATTCCCACAACATTTTTTCGGAGATCAAGTTTCTTATTTTTTAAGGTTTTCTACGGAACATAAGAACTACCACACAGTTTCTTGGCATTCCTGAACACATTTAATCTAAACATACTTATTTTTTCAGCTCATTCGATCCTTCAGATGGCAAAGCTTGTCATACCATAAAAACGAATGCAGTAAGCAGTAATTAAGACATTCGTTTGCTTAACGTTTGTTGCTACTGGTGTTGTTGAGAAATTTGAAACAAAAAATTTTGTATTGAGAAGGCCCGTAATGGTGGTTCTTGATCAAATATTCCAGTAAAAATGACTCTTACCAATCGAGAAATATCTTTTATTATCGATACAGTCATTTTTATTGTGTTTGGAAATTAAATATTTCATTTGTGAGATTTTTTTCTTTTCTACTATGCTACATTTTTTTACCACTTTGTGCAACTTCAAATTTGAATCATCTGGTTAACAGAGCCCTATTTTTTAACTTTGGTATTGCTTGCTTCGTTTGCATGTTTACTATAAGAGCTAGAAGAAACTTTTTTGGATATTGTGCTCAAATTGAAATGGCAGTTAATCGTTAGTGTATTTATAATTTCTGAAACAGTCTATATGTGGACATATTGAAATAAGGCACCGTTGCATTCTTAAAATTGGCATTATGAATCCTATTTTGAACAGGGATTCTGTAGTTTGTAAAGAAGTGGAATTAAGGAAATCCTTTAAGCGGGGGTTCTGCAGATGTGAAATTCCCAAAATTGCGAATAACTGAGATTCTGCAGAATCCTTAGTTTATTAGGTGAACTCAGTCATGATTTTGCTCATCTGTAGAATCCAGATATCCGTAGATTTTGTAGAATCTTATTCAGAAAGCTGATTCACTGCATCTCCATCTCTAACAAGTCAACGGAATTTTCCACTAAATTTCCGATTATTTGTATAGCCATAACAAATCTTGCCATGGATCTGACGAATTTACCAATTTCTCCGTTTACGTCTCGTCTTCTTCACACTACCTACCAAGATCCAACGTAGCGTAGCGCACGGCTCCTCCGCCCGCTGAAACCATTCACCACCGCACAAAGTGAAAACGAGAAAACAGTTACAAACAGAACTGTTAGACGCTCCAGCTTCAAAGCTAATCAAGATCCACCCAACCACCAAGCAATACAACCAGCCAACAAGCCGGCTCGACTCGGGCGGTTCCCACCCGCCGCGGTGCCTCACTCTCTGTCCAGAGTTCTGAGGAAAGCCGGAGCGCACGACGTTAGAACCTACAAATTTCCTTCATTACAGACGACTACCGCGGATGGAATGATACCCATTCTTTGGCGTTAGCTATTTCAGATTTCCACCGCTCATTCTTCATCCCTGTATTTCACAACGATGATGGTGTGGTGATGATGATGTTTGCTGGCTGGTTTCCTTAACAGAATAGAAGATCAAAATGTTAACTTTTACCGATCACAGTGTATGATCTGTTGAATTACTGAGAGTTGAGAACAGTGATCTTCTGCTCGACTGTTGAGGATCTTCTATGCTCAGGTCAGAATGGCGCCTGTTACGTCAGATTGCAGGACAATGTAGGTTCGAGGGTTACCGATTTGTTGGTGCAATATGATTGAAACAAGATTATGCATCATCCAAAACATCCCGGAATTGGGTTGTTTAGTGAATAAAATATTGCTATTTTCTATAGCCTAATCGAAAGAGCTCATTTTTCTGAGTATAACGTGTTTTTATTGGATTCCAATACCTTTGTTTTGATGGTTAAATCAACAAAACAGTTTTAATTTTTGTGGATAGAATGACAGTTCAATCGATAAAGTGACAGTTCGACCCGAACAAAAAAAATTCCCCATACAAACTTTAAATGAATTTTAAAAATAGTTCCCGGACTCCAAAAATTATGAAATTTTGGATTTCGACTGATTTTTGGGCGGAGAATCCGATTATGAAATAACCCTGATACCCCTAAAGAACCCAATTCATAATTGTAAATAAATTTTATGTTGTTACTTTCATCTATTCGGGTTTCAACTCTCTCCATTGTAGCTCTCCAGCTCCAGTAGTGATTTCTTCGAACAGTTGAATGAAATTATAGCGTCGGTATATGAGAGCAGAACAAATTCAATTCTAGTGGATGGGAGACCCCCCCCCCCCTTCTTTACCCCCCTCTACTCCTTCTTAGCATTAGTAGTTTGTTTTCATTAATTAAACAGTTTTTTCCGTTTTTTTTTTGCTACCCCTGCAATTGCTCGATGCATCAACGGGAGAACCACAAGAAATGGCAACAAAAAGAAAGAAACGGAACTCCAACGTCGTCGTCGTCGTCGAAGAACCATAACGAGATCTAGGCTTCCCATCATAGGTCCGTAGCGTGGCGGTGGTGGCGTGCGGCGGCAGCAGCCCCATTAGATCTTCTGCCGCTGCGCTGCTGCTCACGCAGGTAAATTAATTAATAAATATTGAAGTTATTGCTTCCTCCCATCGCGCACGCGGCCTCCTCACCGGGGTTCACCACGAGGGCGGATCTCCCGCCCGAGTGGACCCGTGCTGGACGCGAGCCTTTCGATACGGGTTTCGGCTCTTACTTGCATGCGTGTGGGGATCTCCTACGCTCCCCAGACCAGACGAGACGGCCGTTTGCTACCATCATCCAGGAAGATGATGATGGTCTGGTGCAGCTCCGCGGGTGGTTTCCGTTTGTCAAGCTACCGACTGCGTGCCATCGCCATCCTCCAGTCAGTGGAAGCTGGTGTTTAAGACCCTCAATTTGCCTTCTAATTGGCAATTAGAAAAGCCTAAACGGGATCAAGCTGCTGCGGCTGATGTGCAGTTAGTCGATGGGTAGAATTGTGAGATAAGAGATGGGATAGTTTCTAGCTGGTGGCGTAATTATCACTGGGTCTAGAGTTGTGATTCTAAGGTGTATCGAAATGATTGCAAAACTGCTATGTTTATTGTTTAATCGACGTTTGGCACAAATAAATTAGGTATACAGACGCTAAACATAAATATGATGGTGACCATCAGCGCAAGGGTAACCTATGACTGCAAAGTCATACCGGAACGAAATGATCTACCTGATGGCATGTTTTAGTAGGGTAAGCTAAATACACTGTAGACCATCGGAAAACATCATGATGGTTGATTTCTCGTGACAAAAGTCTGTTCACCTCACGAATATTTGACCGGAAACCAGTACATTTAGCTACCTTAGGCAAATTCATTCAAAGGTCATTCTCAGAAAAAATCCCTTATTTGATAACTGTGGAATTGCCCATAGAGATTTAAGCTGAGAAACAGGAGGTTTCAACTGTCATTCAAAGAAAAGCGTTGATTTCCTTACCACATCGATCGCCAATGTTTTGAACCAGAGAGGTTAGGTCTTCTTCAGGACTCGAAATGAATTATTTTGTCTGACCCCGTGTACATCTCACGCTTAACTGATGTTTAAGGATTTTAGCTGTACAAGTATCATTTACTGCCAGCACCCTTGAAAGCAGTGCTACCATGGTATAATCGAGACTGGTTACTCATGGTTTCCAAATTTCAGCGCCCTTTATACTGGTACGCCTCGGGAAATGACTTCATTAAAAAAAGGCCTACTGACCATGTATTGATTTTTAAATTTATCGAAAACTTTTTCCAGGGATTCTTCCAGGAATTCGCTCAGGAATTTTTCTTGAGATTTCTTCATGAGTTTCCACAGAAATATTTCCAAAGTTTCTTCTTAAAACTAGGCCACAGTTTCTTCAGAATCTTTTCCAGGTATTCCTCCAAGAATTCTTTAAAGTGTTTCAATAAACTTCTTCAACGATTGCTTCAGAAATTCGCTCATGAACTTAAGAACTTTATGAAGGGATTCTTTCACAAATTATTTTAAAATTTCCTTCAGAAATCATTTTTAGAGATTTCTCCAGGATATCATCTAGAAATTTATCGAAAAATTATTGAAATTCCTCTAGGGGTTTCACAAAGAGTTCCTCTAGGTGGCCCTCCAGAGATTCCTTTAAAAATGTCGTTCCGACAGAGAGAGCAAAACAGACAGAAGAAGGCAAAATACTTTTCACCAAAACGTCGGAAAATAGGTAATATCGGTATCCTCTGGTTTGAGGAACTGCATGCCAAACCATACTTGACAGAAATGTATTTAAAGTTTCTTGCAGGATTACATGTAGAAATTCTAGCAGAGATTCTTACAGAGATTTCTGCATGAACTACGCAAATTCCTTCAGAGGTTTTTGCAAGAATTCTTCTATGAATGGCTTCAGATTTTTTTTATCCAGGAATTCTTTCGGAAATTCCTGCTGGAATTACTCCAGAAATTTCCTCAGGTACTTCTTGTACAATTCCTTCACGCATTTTACTGCCAAGCATTCCTCTAGAAAGCTCTCAACAGATTCTCATCCAAAATTCCTCATGGACCAGACATTTCGTCCGTAATAATGCAGGAGTTTTCCAGAGATTTATTCCGTGGCACTTCTCATGGGCGTTTTTGAAAAACAATTCTAGGAGTGCCTAGAGTACGGTTTTTCAGTTCTTTCTGATATTTTTTTAGAGATTTCTAAAAAATCGTTTTTTTTTCAGATATTTCTTAAGGGCTTTCTTGAAGAAATTATCCAGAACTTTAGTTTTTATAAATTCATTTCAGAATTTCATCGGGAATTCTCGCAGACATTTCACAGGTAATCTTCGTGCTTTATTCCCTGGCCCTTCTCAAAGGTGTTTTAAAGAAATAATTATAGGAGTACCTAGAGAGGGTTCTTCAGTTATTTCAGATACTCTTTTGAAGATTCTTTAAAATATCCTTACATTCAGAAATGTCCTCAGGAATTTCTCGACAAATTCCTCCAAGACTTTGCTTTCTATAAATTCATTTCATATTTTCATCAGGCATTTTTTGAGACATTTTACGGTTTTTTTCAGAACTTTATTCCAGTGCCAATGTCAAGGATGTTTTAAAAAAGCAATGCTAGGAGTACCTGGGGAGAGTTCTTCAGTTCTTCCAGGTATTCCTTTGGAGTGATTCCTTGAATAATTCATCCAGGACTTTGATTCTCAAAATTTTCAGCAGGACTTCCACTCACTTGCCATTTACTGGTATTTTACCAGATTTGCTAGAATGTTGGAAACATACTGAATGAACTTGTAATTAGAAGGCACGAAATGTTGCTTATTAACAAATTGAGAGATGAAATTTGCGACAAAAAATCGCGTTCTGGTGGGATTTCAATCCACGACTTCGTATTCACTAGACCGGCGCTTTAACCAACTGAGCCACAGAACAAGTAATGATTCTGTGGAATAGAGAGCCAAACTGACTCCGAAGCCACACCGTGAACACTCCTTTTTCACAAACCCATCTCTCTTTCGGCTTAGATGCCAATCCACAACGCACTCGCGTTTGTGCCCACTAACTACAAGTGAGAGCGAATTGTTTTCATGAAACTTCCACACATATCATGAAAAATTGTACGACAATTTCTTCAAAACATTTCTCCTGCGGAATCTCAAGGAGTTCTTTAGGGATTGATTGACAAATTTCACCTGGGATTACCTCAGAAACTCCTCTTGGAATTATTTCCAGAATTATTGCAGTAGATTCTCATTAAGTTCTTTTTGAAATTCCTTCAATGACATTTCAGGGCATTCCTTCAGGTATTCCTTTAATTATTATAAAAAAAAGACACAACACACCGTCTTCAGCCAGAGGGTATACAGACTGGACAACTTCCACTAGTCAGCGGACAACGTTTACGGCACCCAGTGGTCCAATGATGAATTATTCGTTTGACGAAAAGTTTTCACCGAATGGAGTGGGAATCGATCCCACACTCCATGGCTTACAATTGGCCCAAACGCCTGGCGCCGCCAACCACATGCCACGAAGCCTACGGATTCCTCCGTAGATTACTTCTGAAATTGCTTCAGAGTTTTGGTTCAGGAATCTTTTTCCAGAACACTCTCAAGAATTTCTTCTAGGAATCGCTACAGTTATCTTTCGGAGTTTTTTCATTCTTCGAAAGCCCTTATGGCATTTTTTTAGAAATTCAGAAGTTCCTCTAGATTTTTTAATGCAATTTCTGGAGGAACTGCTGAAAAAAATCTCAGCATATTTTTCTGACGGAATCGCAGGAGTAATCTCAAGAATTTTGGAAGAGTCCCCGCAGGTTTTCCAAAAGTGGAATTTTATGAAAAAAAATCCTTGGAGATCTTTCGAAGAAATCCCTTGCTGGAATTCCCAAAAAAAATCCTTAAAATACTGAAAGAGTTTCTGGAGATATTTCTGAAGCAATCTCCGAGGAAATTTTAAAAGGAATCTATGGAGGAATTACTGAAAGAATCCCTTAAGGTATTTTTGTAGGAATTCCATGAAAATTCCCGAAAGAATCGCAGGAAAAGTTCCTGAAGGAAATCCAGGGGAAACGATTGGGAAACATTTGAATTTCACAGCATGTACAAGCATATCAATAAAGACTAAATCAGTGTAGCTTTCTTCTACAGAATTATGTAAAAGATAAAATGAGCTTCCGTGTTACTTACCCGCTACTCCAAAAGAAGACTTCATGGATGGTCAACTAAAAACTCGTTAACATATTCTAGACCGGGTGTCCATCCATCCGGGGGATCCAAAAAAAAAAAAACAGAAAGAATCCCTGGTATTTGAAATCACCTGCAAAAATACATGATTAGAAATTCTAAAACGCACTGGGAAAAATGATGATCTTGCCTTCATTGTATGAAAGGTCTGGCATCATTGCTTTCATTCACAGAGTTGCTGGAATGTCGACATGGACTGTTTTTTTTTCAGGTATATTATATTTATTATTTTTTGATTTACAAACTTTAAAAATTTGATTTCTGAAATATTTTTTTAAAAGTTTTGATATTTCAAGAGCCTCTATCGGTATACATTCATTTGATCTAAATACACTGCCGTGTGCAGCATAGTTGTCCCATGTTCTATGGGACTTGCTAATAACATGGGACAACTATGCCGTACACGGCAGTAACATATCTGTTTACCCGGGTTACCCAAAGTAAACGGTTAAGTTGCATAATTTATTGAGTTTTTTAAATTTTAGTAAAATCAAAATGTCAAATTATTGTTGGTTATTATGGTTGGTGACGAAGTATGTGGCAGTCGAGCTTCAATATCAACATTCTAAAAACAATACGCGCACACTTGTTGTTCGTAGGCCGCGAGAGTGCGGGAGATTGGCATCTAAGAGCCGAAAGAGAGATAAAGTTGTGAAAGACGGACCCGGTTTAGGGTGGTGCTTCGAATCCAGTTTGATTTTCTATTCTACAGAGTTGTAACTTGTTCTGTAGCTTAGTTGGTTAAAGCGCCGGACTAGCGATAACGGAGTCGTGGGTTCGAATCCCACCAAAACAAGTGGTAATTTTTTCACAAATTTATCTCTCAATTTGCCAATTAAACGTACTTTGCCTAAAAATACTTCAAGTTTACGTCTATTGTTTAAAACCTAAGAATATTTCTTGAAAATTGAGTTATAACTAAGCTTGCCAAATTTCAAAAAATACAATTATTTGTTGAAAAGTAGTTTTTTTTAATTGAGACTTGGCATTTTCGTGTACCTTCAGCCACGTTTGTAGATTTTTCCATTAGAAAAAAAAAATTAGATATTTACTGAAAAATAAATCATTAGACATTAATAAGTTTTTCTGTATTTATTTTGAAGATATGTTTAAGCTCTGAGGTTTTTTAGTTCCTGGAGAAATTTCTTTAAAAATATTTCAATAAATTTAAGGAGGAACATTCAATTTCCGAAAGATTTTCCAAAAGACTATAGGAAAGTCTTGCTAAAAATAGTTCTACTGGTCGAACTCCGTTATCCAGAATCGCGTTTTGAAGCTTCTCAAACATATATCTGGCGAACGGGATCCTGTACAAAGCTGACATTTTGACAGATAACTGCTCAAAGCTAGTTCGACAAAATGTCACGTGTTTAACTTTATACGGCATTCCGTTCGCCAGATATTTGTGCGCGAAGCTTCAGAATGTGACTTCGAGTAATCGAGTCCGACCTGTACTGTCAGAATTCTTGCAAAATTTCTGAAAAAGCCCATGATGGCATTCTCCAGAATAGCTGGAAAAGTTCTTGGGAAACCATTCGGCGGGTTTTATGACTGAAAATTCACATATGTTGTTTCTAAGAAAAAATCCTTGAAAATTTGAGGCTGATTATTTTAGGTTGGCGGAGTTTCAGAAAAAAAATGTAGAGAATACTAAAATCTTTCAAAGAAAATAGTAGATTTCCTGGTAATACTTTTTTCGACTTTATTAAATGAAAGATGCCTAGAAGAGTACCTTGCAGGGTATCTTATTTTTACGGCATTATAAAGACAAATTAAACAAAACCAATGTATAACGTTTCAAATCTTGAGATATTTTTTGGCAGAATCCACGAAGAGCTTTTTAACCGTTCACTTCCACATTACATTTTTAATTTTGGCAAAGTCATCTTGGCTAGGAAACCTAGACCGATTGAACCCTTGAAAAAGGTCCCATATGGACCGAAATGTCGGGAAAACCCACAAACTAGTGCTTTAGATTCCCCCAAAAGACTGCAGAGCCGATATTCCGAAGCAAAATCACCCCTTTCGTATCCCAAACAAAAAAGAAAAAAAAAGAAAATTTCGTCAGCAAGCACATGCTTACTCTTCAACACCCTCTTGGTACGCTCGCTGCATTGTCACCGATCTGCAGGTTGTTGGTACAATTCTGTATGAAAACGCCATTTTTGTACAAGTTTTTTTTTGTTCAGGTCAGCTATTCTCGTGGCTCTGATCATTCGATTGACTGTCAAGAGAAACGATTCCACCGCAGCAGGAACGGTAGCGTCTGGAGTGTGCAATACAGTATGTCCCATAAAAAATGCGAATATTTGATTTATTTTTCGGTTTCTAATAATTTTCAATGTAATATTGTTAATGAATCCATCCTTTTGAGATAAGGCTACAATAAGGAGGTGGTTATCATCAGTGTACGCAGAATATGGCACCGCAAGCAAAAAATAGGCAACAAAGAAGGCACAGCAACAACGCTTTGTTTTTTCGTTAGCAGATAATGACAAAATCGCTCCCGAGTTTGTTCACAACAAAAACGGTAGGAATATTTATCTCGTTCTATTCAGATCGTGATTTTCGCATTGTTTTACAACTGAAACTCGACTCTGCGGTTTGCAGGGGTCTTAATTCGTCCAAATGCTCATGAATTCGATGATGTGGGTCGAAAATTTCAGCAGAAAAGCCGGAATATCGGCACACGCAAGGCAAGCGATGTTTGTTTTATTGCTCTCATAGCCTGACATGCGTTTGTTGCGGAGTGCCTTTGTTACCAACATGCACCACTTAGGACAAAGCGTTTATTTTTCGGCGTGATCCGTTTTTCGTACCCTGGTTATCATACAGGATACATTCCGTTTTTGGCACTATCCGTTTTTATCAGTATCCGTTTTTGTCACTATCCGATTTCGTCAACATATCATTCCGTTTTTATCAACACTCAAAATTTATCAAAATTGTTTCCTCAATCACTAGTAATTTGTAGTAAAAAAAGAAGTAAGTAATCATAATAGATAAATAATAGGTGGGATATGCATATAAAACCATCAATAGTTGCACCCGATCATCCAGGGCTTGAAAAAAAAAAACGCCCAGATAATCGAGCATTTTTCCCCATTTCGTAAAGCTTTCAGTGTTAGGACGAGTATACCCCGTTAGGCATACAAACGTTAGGCATAATGACGTTCAGCGTCAGTACGTATGGCATAAAGAACGTTAAGCCTACATATATTAGGCATAACAGACGTAAGTCATAATGGAGATAAATAGGCGTAATGAGGTTTTAGAAGAATGGCAAATTATGCCTATCGTCCATGATGCCTAACGTCCTTTATACCAGTCGTCATGCCTATCGCATTCATGCCGATTGTACTTATGTCTAACGCGTCCTAATGCCTATCGTCTTTATGGCAAACGTCGCGCATCCTGTTAGGATACCTTAGGGTTCCTTCCGGGAATTCTACCAGGATGTCCCTCTTGGTTTTTATCCAGCATCAGTCTGTAAGTTCTTCTTAATTTTTTTTCTTCATCTGCTACGTTCCAACTACTGGAACATGGCCTGTCTCTCTTCAACCTAGTGACCTTTAAGCATTTCTACAGTTATTAATTGAAGGGCCTTCTTTGCCTGCCATTGCATGTATTTGTATATAACAGCAATCATTTATTACGTAGCATTAAAATCGACCATTTTCGACCCCCTCCTCTTTCCGTAAAGCATTTCGGTATGAAATACTCATCAAATTCGAATGGACCGTAATCATACACCATCGATTATACTCCCCTCCCCTCATTAACATAATTTGTGTACGGAGCCTAGTCTGCCGTAGTTCTGCAAAGCTCCGTTCCAGATTTCGATGTCTTTTGGTATATATTTGGTGAAATAATAAAACTGTAGTATGTCTGCTATATTAGAATGTAAGATCTAGTGGTAATCTATCATCTATGGAAGAAAACATTGAGAACTACCATAATAACCAAAAATGTACCAAAATTGTCAATGTCGTTTACTTTACTTTGCAGAAGAACGGCAGTATTTTATGGCAAGCACAATGCTATACTAACTATACCCAAAAAATAGAGAAAATGTTCCCGGATGCAACGGGAATCGAAACCACAATTTCCGGATTGGCGAACCAATACCTTATTCCCTCTGGACTAACTGGAGGTTCGTTCAATCTTTTTTTTTATTTTTATTCAATAACTCCCGTTAGGGATTCCACCTTATATGCCTTCTGTAGACTTAAGAAATGTAGGAATTGGTTTCTTTAGAGAACAAGAGTATAGTCTAGGATTCAGGAAATCGATCTAGGGATTCCTCCAGAAGGATTCCCTAAAAATAAGGCTTTCCAGACGAAACTTTTAAAGAAATCCCATCAATTCTGGAGGTTACCCTCAAGAAAATCTTCGTAGATTTCATGATACAACTTTTACAGGATTCACAGAAGGAACTTCTAAAAAATTTTTACAATGGACTTCTGGGAAATTTTTGAAGACTTTTCTGGAGGACACACAGAAACAAGAGAAACGGAATATTTCTATATGTGTGGGCTCTCAGAAAAAAAAATTCTGGAGAATTTCAGAGGGATTTCCTGAAGGATACCCAAAAGCAACTTCTAGAGAACTCCTAGAAGCAACTTCTGGAGGAATACCACAAAAAAAAACTCTTGGAGGAAAGTTAGTAAGAAATCTTCAAGCAATTCCAAAGGCGAAAAAAGATAGAATCCAGCAAAATCTGTAGAACTATACAAATTCAATGTTCCAGAAAGAACTTCTGCTGCGCACAAATACTAAAATGAACTTCTGCGGGAATCCTACAAGAACTCGTTTAGACATTTTTGGATGAGTCCCAGAAGGATTATCAGAGTGTTTAAAGAATTCCATAAAGAACCCCTGATGAAATACTAGAAAACTTTTGAAGCAATCCTAGAAAGAAATTCTGGAGGAACCTCAGAAGAAACTCCTGGGGGACTATCACAAAGAATTTCTGGAGAGATTCAGAAAATAATCTTGGAAAGAATGACGTAGGATATTATGAAAAATAGAAGGAAGTCCTGTAGTGATTTCGGAAGGAAAACCTAGGTGAACCTCAAAAGCAACTCTTGGATCAATTTCAAAAGGATGTCTTGATAAATACCAAGAATGATTTTCTTAATGAATTTAAATTCTTGGTGCTGGTGCAATTTTGGCAAGAATCTCTGAACAAACTCAAGAAGAATTTTAAAAAGGGACATCTGGGTTAATCCGAGCAAGAATTCCTGAAGACATCCCAGGAGAATCCCACTCTTTTCTCGAAATATTCTCATCAAATTCCAAATGATGAACAAGCGGAATCATATGAGATAAACCTTAGGGATCCCAGAAATTATTGGGGAATTCTGAGTTCTGGAGAGGTTCCATGTGGTTGCATAGAAAAATTCCGTGAGATTTCCTAAAGTATCCCAAAAAATGTCCATAGGCATCTGTTGAGATACTTATGGAGCAATGCTTTCCGAAAAGGGGGGAAACACCCATCTTTGTTAAGATATCGAAATCACGTTCCGAGAGAATGATCATTCCAGGAAGTGTGTCATTTTGGCAAGCGTCGATCCGGGTACTGGAACTGTAATATGCATCGCTTTTACGTTTAACGAAAATAGACGGATATATGAATTTAAGTTGATTGAATTCTCAAAAATATGGTCACAGATGTGAAGTCACAATACTGTGGTGAAAACTTTTTGTAGGTTTCAGATAGAAAAATGTAATGTGAACTGTGCAGCCAAGATTTGCTAACAAACCGTCCAAGAACAATTAAAATTGATTGTAAACTGCAAAATATTACTTTAGGAATGGGTTTTATAGTAAAACTTTTAGTTCAAATTGGAACGTTGCAAAAAATAATGTAAAAGAAAATTATTCCGTTTTTATAACTATTCCGTTTTTGTCAACTGAAAATCGTGACCGTGTTGACAAAAACGGAACATACCTGTATCGCAATTTTTTTTCAAAATATTGATTGGTTACGTATATGCGATGCCTCATAATTGTCCACAATTTCTAAAATAAATCAATTTTTCCTCATATTTTTGGGCTTACGCATTTGGATGGAAATTTTTTAACACATGGAAATCTCGCAGAAATATGTACTCTTGAAAACGCCTATGTTTAGGAAACTGTTTGAAAACAATATCAGATACAAATCAGAAAAAATTAAAAAGCGGCATATTTTAAAAGCCATGTATAAGACAGATCAGCTAATAATTTCTCACTGTTAGAAAAAAATTGAAAAAAAAAATCTTGGTAATGAAGGCTCATCAACCTACTTTTATAATAGACACAAATACGTAGTAATTGAAAATAGTTTACACATTATTTTCGGAAAATTTTGATTGATCGTACACTACAATTTTCAGTAAATGTCCCATAATTTAAATAACAGTGAATTTTTTTCAAGTCCAAATCACCAACGGACGCCTAAATACCTTGTCTAGCTATGGAAGTGCTGTTCTTGAAATAAAATGTAATTAAATGTGACTGAGAGCAATTTTACGAAAATTACTGCCTTTAAAAATGGCCTCTGGCGCGTGGACGTTTTTGAGATCCCTATGTTCAACATTATTTTTTTCAAAGGTTTATGATTAAAATTATAAAATGTTTCTATGTCATTGTTAAATTAGTGTCTCGACTATATAACCCAATAGATAAATGCATGCATGCGATAAACCGATTGCAAGCAGGTGAACAATGTCTTCGAAAACTTTCGCATTTTTTATGGGTCATACTGTAGATAAAGCACAAAGCAGCATGGATCGGAATGATATGTGGAAGATTTACGCAACTGTAAATCGAATGTGGCACAATATTCGGCCAGTGACCACCATATGCAAATGTTTTGGGAGTCAACACTTCACTGACACTTCAGATAATGTGCCAGTTCATAGTTTTATCGAAAACTGTTTATAACTTTATCGAAAATTTATGATTGCTCAACTGATTTTTTAGATGTGGCTTTAGAAAAATAAGTCCGAAATTTCCACCTTTACCCAAATATCCTGATTTCATTTTAATCTATTACAGTCATAGCATAAACATGGGTCACCCACAATGATGGCATATTCCCTTTTAATTAACATAGTGAACTGACTGACTAGTTGACTAATTGTCAATGAACTGGAGGTTCGAGTGTTCGACTGTTTGGATTCACTGGATGTTGGATTTTTCGACTATGCAGTCACCAAACTCCTTTGAACGACAACGAATTAAAACCGTTGTCGTTCCAAGGAGTTTGGAGACTGCATAGCTGAGAAATCCAACATCCTGTTGTCAATGAATTTATCGAAACAGTCTTTGAAACATGCTGGAAAGATAGCGGAGTAGATCAACAACATAATGAATAGACTTCACGATAAGGCTGAAAAAAACTAATTCCTAGTTTTTGAAATAACTAAAAGCTATAAAAACAGGAACAGCTGAGAAGAAATTTACTTATGAATCTGAAAAGGTATTTGTGCAAATATAAGAAACCTATACAGTCGAAGCCCTAACAGGTTTAAAGGTCGAGAGAACTAAATAAGCTGATGAATATTTTTTTCTTTTTCAATATCGAGATTCTTACCGCGAGGTGAAAATTTGGTAAAACATTGGAGATTGTTTAGGCGGAAAATATTACGGGATATTATGAAGACAGCTGGCAAAACTGAAAATATTGAATGAACATAAATTATTTACTGCTCAGGATACAAATCTGAGACGGCTGGTGAGCATAGGGAAGTTGAAAAGTCACGTTAGGCTGAAAAGGTGGGTAGATCTCAAAGAGTTGATGCCTAATTCACTCTTGTTACGAAAGTTACCCAAGTAACACCGAAAACATAATCAGAAGTCTTAAACTAATCAGTTTGTCCTATAACAGTTGTTTCAAAGTTTTTCAAAACATATGTTGTCTTGTATAAGTCATATTCATGATTCCAAAAACTAGTCTTCAATGATCTCTAATTAAAAAGTCCTATTTGAGTAAATATTTTGTCTTTTCAAACAAATCTGACATGTTGATATCAATTTTGTTGGATATGTTCTAATAATTTTGCCGCAATATGACAAGTCTGATTAAGTTTCATATTTGTCCTAATATGTTCATCAAACACATTCTCGGTAGGGACTTTCGGTTCTTCAGATTTGTGCTCATGAAAATTCGAGCTGTGGCTTCGTCATATCTTAACGTTTCGCTAATAAATGCAAATACATTACAACACTCCAATTTATTGGGTTTTACATTACAACATATTTCCTGAATTGCACGCGAACTTTCAATAGATTCTTCTCTATACTACTGCCGTCCAACTTACCCGATTATTGTAATAAATATATAAACTATCACAATATTTTGCAGCTCACATTTATATTTTACGACATAAAATGGCTTGAGTCTTCCTAAAATAGTATAGTTTCTTTTAAGACCACTTCAGACCACTTACGCCAACTCGTAGCACTATCAGGAGGATTTGTTTTGCTATTTATAATAATGGTATAAGTTTGCTACTATTTAATGGGGTCAATAGTGACGTAGATCGCAAAGGAAACTTCCTTGAATTTCTTCATGCCTACCACACGATAAACAAATGAAAGCCCCTCTACAGCTCAATATACTTGATAAGTCGTATTAGAGTAATATTTTCAGTCTTACTTCCAATACTTGTTTTGGTTAAGTTCTGTCGAAACATAATATGGTTCATTTGTTCTTATGAAGTCATATTCAGGGTTTCTGCAGTATGTATGCAAACATGTGTAACATGATGACATGTTCAGTATGTTTCATAAGTCATATATGAGACATTTTCAGTCTGTCTTTCAATACATGTTTTCGATGAAGTTTTTGTTAAACATAACATGTTTTGTTTGTTTACATTAAGTCATATTCATGTTTTTTCAATAAGTAAACAAACATATGTAACATAAACTAAAGTCATTATTTTTAACTAGGCTATGTTACACTACCGATCACAAAAATGTCGATATGATGTTCAATATGTAATAAATTAATAATAAAAACTATACTTTTACCGTGCCAATGCTCTGCAATTTTGATTGTATTAATTAATAAAATTTCAATTGGCTCGACGGCATACACCAATTTTATCATCCTGGAAAAACTAGTAGTGTACCATTTTTTAGATTTTTTATTTTTTATCGACTTTCACCGCGTTTTTTATGAAAAATTACTCATTTTACGAACTGACAACAATGTTGATAATAATATTGATTTTCACGAGGTAGTGACACTACCTCCTGTCAAATTTTCGTTTATAAAATCAGCCCAAAAATGTGAAATACATTTTCTTCTTCTTCTGACGTTGTCAACACTGGACCAAAGCCTGCTTCTCAGCTTAGTGTTAATCTACGAGCACTTCCACAGTTATTTATTTGAAGCTTCCTCTGCCAATGCCAATTTTGCATGTGTATGTCACTTTAAAATTTCTTCATTCATATCCATATAAATTGTGATGGCTATATGTATGACATTGCACAGTGGTCCACGACCCAGATTTACGCAGAAAGATGCATTCAACGCCTTCAAATGAGTTTTTAGGCAAATATGGTCTTCTACAAAATTGTTCCTAATAATAAGGCCCTCTTTAAAATGTGTATGAAAACTAGGGTGGTCCATATGTTCAAAGAAATTAGTAACCAAACTTTTTTATTTGCAATAATAATTGTATACATTCTTCGGGAAAGTTGTAGATCTATCAATTTTGAGCAAGTTTGCTGAAGACACTTTTTATGTAGCTTCAAAATTGATCAATCTAGAGGTATTTTTCTGAATAAGCTTAGGGTGGTTCAAGAAAAACCGGTTTTCTGGAGTTAACTTTTTCAGTTTCGATTTTTTATCAAAGTCGCCCACTTGTAGAGCATTTGAAGACGCGTCGTTTCGTGCGCTGAGATGGTCGTTATCTCATTTGGTTCAAAAGTTACACGCATTTTTCTTAAAAAATCCTAGTTATAGAACATGATTATAACATCTCAAATATGTTGCCGAAGCTCCACCTTCTGCGCTTTTTCGGTCATATATCTGTCTGAAAAACGGTTTTATTGTTATGAACCAAAACACAGTAACTGGTCATATTGGAGTCGAAATAATTCCTATAGAACATGTTGTGTTACTTGGGTACGAAGTTCCTGAGACGACAGTGATGATTCCGCGGTCTCTTTCTCGAATAATCTCCTCCTTTATTTCAGATTAACTATTCTTGTACCTCACTGAGCTGGTCATCAATTCCCATAAAATTTCCTATATATTTTTCTCTTCAAAAGAACTGATAATTCTTAGAGAATTCCGATAGCATTATTCCAATTGCTCATCTTTTAGGACTGAACAACTACCGGCTTTTCTAGTAGTTTCACCCAATTATACTCATACATTTGTTTATTGGATGACTGATGAGGTTCGAAGTGTTAAAAAAATATATATCCGGATGACGAACAGTGTGTAAAAAATCCCTATTAATTAACTTTCCCGTTAACCTAGCAAGGATACAAAAATGGTTAATGAGGTCATTTTATCAAAATCCCGACAAACATCCGTGTAAATACGGCACTTCACAAGCTGTTTAACTTCGAGCCCTGAAGAAGATCCAAACCCGAGGATCGAAACGTCGGCGATGAATTATAATAATCAACGCTTATTTCTGTGACTGCAAGCCGAAATTATTAGAAGATACTCATACATATATCTCTCTGTAGCAGCTCCGAATAATGTTTTCCTCAGTTCGAATCCGTCGATCATGCTTTCCAGATTTCATGTCTGACCTAAATATCTATTGCTCATGTAACTTCATCAAACAAAACTAGAACAACGCCAATCTGTGAGGCTTCAATCGGATCTCCTCCACTGCCTGCTGACTGATTTGCGCCAAACATCTGGCGGTCAGTGCTCACTCACACCCCTCGCGCGTAATCTGATTAGGAATTCATGCTGTGCATCCCAAACATACCTATTTGTTTCATTTTTCACATTTCCCTCGAAGGGGTGGTGGCGGCTGCGATGGAGATATAACTCCATCAAAATTCGATTTTTTTTCTCCTCTCACTATACTCGTGTCTATCGGTTGATCGACCTTCTCACCGCTCGCTCGCTGCTGATCCACTGGAAGCCAATTTGGGGCTCACCGCTATGAACTCCAACTTCGCTTGAGCTAGAGCTAGAGCCACACAGTTTCAACGATGCTGGAGATCGAACCAGTGGAAGAGGCCTCGGTCGTTATTGGATGTGATTATTTTATTAAAATCGAATTATTCAAATCGAGTCGAGTCTTGGCTGATCTATGCTAAGAGATCGATGAATTTCCACCTTCGTATATGACCGTCATGAGTTTGCTGACATACAATCACGATCTGGTTGAAATGATATTCGCAAATCCGAAAAAAGTTTGCAACAAACTTGCATCCATTGATTCGGATCGATCGTCGGCACACACAGTTCATCCGCCACTTGCGCTGATCGGAACAATTCGCACAAGTAATAAATATTTAATAGGATCAATTTATTGCAATCGTATTCTCACTTGACTGCTTGTTATCACCTATCCTGCTTTGCGTTCGCGCGGTTCCCTTCGATTGACTGCCTGCGCGATCCTCTCTGCCTCGAAGCCGCGCGCGAAGTTGTCGGTACTTGGCCAAAGGCTGTGGTCAATTCTAGCTGCTGATGCTGCTGATGCTGATCCCTCCATTGCCAATCGCTTAAATGGCTTATATTACTCGCGTCTCTCCCCTCGGATCGGGGATCAGGCTCGTCCATGATAATTCCACCTAGAATGCTCATTGCTCACCCACCCATTGCTTCCCTGCCGTAGCTTTTTAAGGACAAACTTCTTGAAATCCCGCTTCAACATTGCCTCGAAACTTCAGACGCACAAATCTCAAGAAGCAAGCTTCAAACAACAATGTGTTTCATTATTCTGTTCTTGCTCACTTGTAATAAGCTTAAAATAAACAGCTCAGGTGCACTGGTTTTGTTTACGAAGAGATTTGTGCCCTCGAAATCGTGAGTAGGTGCCAAAGTCGGCCATTGTGGCGGCCATATTGGGATTCTAACAAGTCTGTCCTTAAAGAGATCCATCAAAAAACCGCAAACCAGAAAACTTGCTTTCGTTATTCTTGTTCGGGGTTGTAGCACCCTCGTACCTCTCATCGCTTGGGCCACAAATGGATAGTGGTACAGAACCGGTCAAATGTCTTCGTAGAAAAATTGGATACAGACGTTTTGAAATTTTCACATGCTCTTACGACATTACGACATCATGACATTATGACAATATGATATCATGAAATGTTAACATTTTTACACTATGACATTTTGACTTAAAGATATTATAGCATTATTTCATAACGACATTCCCGAATAAAAAAAATCATGACATTCAAACGACGACAATACGATATCATGACAAAATGATTCAATATGATAATGTCAGTATGATGATGTCAGTTTGTCATGACATAATAAAAATATGGCGACATTATGTCACTATGACCTCTTTCTTATTCTCGTGTGTGTTTACGAGAGTTGGTGAGAAAAAAAAAGGAAAAAGCAGCGCACACTAGTGCTTGTTGATTGACATTTCAACAGTTTCACCATTCTAGACTGAAATATTTAGGACATTTCAATGTTCGGCATTTTGACTCTCTTTCCCCGACTTCCATCCCGCTGTCCACCGCAATAAGCGAGATGATTCCTAAGTAGGAGGCTGCGCGGTGGAGGTTCTTGCTATAACTACGCTCAGATTGGATTGACGGACCGACCCTACGAACGAACGCTGCCGCGAAGGGCCTGTTAATCAAATGCAATTCTCTTCATTAAATCGATGATTTTCACGTTCACGATGCTCGGAGGTGGTGCAGAATTGGATGAATCGTTGCTGAGAGAAGTCAGTTACCATCGCCTTCGATGCCGCCACCGCCGCAACTACGAAGAAGGCCATTGAAGTTGAGTGTCGGTTGATTGGTTGCGATTTAGCCGGATCGAAGTCTGGGAGTTTTGTTCGACTGACTGCGGTCGGTCGGTCGGTCGGTACTTGATGCTTGATGGGTTCTTACTTTCAGTTAGTCTCAGTGTGAGGTGCGTGTGGGGATGCACGATGGGAAATTGTGGGGTGATTTAATGGTGCCATTGACCCTCTCGACGGCGTGGAGGTGGTTTTCAGCTAGGTGCGATGAATGGATGCTAGAATAATTTGAGGGAACTGCAGTTTTGAGGTTGATGATCTTTAGAAGTTGGTAAACGAATTTTTAGAAGGTCTATGACAATTAAAAAATTATTAAATCATGAAGAGAGGTATAATTCATTGAGCCAGTATTTAATCAAATTCCTAAAAGAAATTTCAAAAAATGAAACGGTGTTATGTCAGAATAGCATTCAGAATTCAACCACAATCCCATTCGGGATTTGGCCAGAATCCCATTCGGGATTCGGTCAGAATCCCATTCAGGATTCACTCAGAAACACATTCAGAATTCACTCAGAATCCCATTCGGGATTCGGTCAGAGTCCCATTCAAGATTCGGTCAGAATCCCCTTCGAAATTCGGTTAGAATGCCCTTCGGGATTCGGTTAGAATCCCCTTCGGGATTCGGTTAGCATCTCCTTCGGGATTCGGTCAGAATCCCCTTCGGGATTCGGTCAGAATCCCCTTCGGGATTCGGTCAGAATCCCCTTCGGGATTCGGTCGGAATCCCCTTCGGGATTCGGTCAGAATCCCCTTCGGGATTCGGTCAGAATCCCCTTCGGGATTCGGTCAGAATCCCCTTCGGGATTCGGTCAGAATCCCCTTCGGGATTCGGTCAGAATCCCCTTCGGGATTCGGTCAGAATCCCCTTCGGGATTCGGTCAGAATCCCCTTCGGGATTCGGTCAGAATCCCCTTCGGGATTCGGTCAGAATCCCCTTCGGGATTCGGTCAGAATCCCCTTCGGGATTCGGTCAGAATCCCCTTCGGGATTCGGTCAGAATCCCCTTCGGGATTTGGTCAGAATCCCCTTCGGGATTCGGTCAGAATCCCCTTCGGGATTCGGTCAGAATCCCCTTCGGGATTCGGTCAGAATCCCCTTCGGGATTCGGTCAGAATCCCCTTCGGGATTCGGTCAGAATCCCCTTCGGGATTCGGTCAGAATCCCCTTCGGGATTCGGTCAGAATCCCCTTCGGGATTCGGTCAGAATCCCCTTCGGGATTCGGTCAGAATCCCCTTCGGGATTCGGTCAGAATCCCCTTCGGGATTCGGTCAGAATCCCCTTCGGGATTCGGTCAGAATCCCCTTCGGGATTCGGTCAGAATCCCCTTCGGGATTCGGTCAGAATCCCCTTCGGGATTCGGTCAGAATCCCCTTCGGGATTCGGTCAGAATCCCCTTCGGGATTCGGTCAGAATCCCCTTCGGGATTCGGTCAGAATCCCCTTCGGGATTCGGTCAGAATCCCCTTCGGGATTCGGTCAGAATCCCCTTCGGGATTCGGTCAGAATCCCCTTCGGGATTCGGTCAGAATCCCCTTCGGGATTCGGTCAGAATCCCCTTCGGGATTCGGTCAGAATCCCCTTCGGGATTCGGTCAGAATCCCCTTCGGGATTCGGTCAGAATCCCCTTCGGGATTCGGTCAGAATCCCCTTCGGGATTCGGTCAGAATCCCCTTCGGGATTCGGTCAGAATCCCCTTCGGGATTCGGTCAGAATCCCCTTCGGGATTCGGTCAGAATCCCCTTCGGGATTCGGTCAGAATCCCCTTCGGGATTCGGTCAGAATCCCCTTCGGGATTCGGTCAGAATCCCCTTCGGGATTCGGTCAGAATCCCCTTCGGGATTCGGTCAGAATCCCCTTCGGGATTCGGTCAGAATCCCCTTCGGGATTCGGTCAGAATCCCCTTCGGGATTCGGTCAGAATCCCCTTCGGGATTCGGTCAGAATCCCCTTCGGGATTCGGTCAGAATCCCCTTCGGGATTCGGTCAGAATCCCCTTCGGGATTCGGTCAGAATCCCCTTCGGGATTCGGTCAGAATCCCCTTCGGGATTCGGTCAGAATCCCCTTCGGGATTCGGTCAGAATCCCCTTCGGGATTCGGTCAGAATCCCCTTCGGGATTCGGTCAGAATCCCCTTCGGGATTCGGTCAGAATCCCCTTCGGGATTCGGTCAGAATCCCCTTCGGGATTCGGTCAGAATCCCCTTCGGGATTCGGTCAGAATCCCCTTCGGGATTCGGTCAGAATCCCCTTCGGGATTCGGTCAGAATCCCCTTCGGGATTCGGTCAGAATCCCCTTCGGGATTCGGTCAGAATCCCCTTCGGGATTCGGTCAGAATCCCCTTCGGGATTCGGTCAGAATCCCCTTCGGGATTCGGTCAGAATCCCCTTCGGGATTCGGTCAGAATCCCCTTCGGGATTCGGTCAGAATCCCCTTCGGGATTCGGTCAGAATCCCCTTCGGGATTCGGTCAGAATCCCCTTCGGGATTCGGTCAGAATCCCCTTCGGGATTCGGTCAGAATCCCCTTCGGGATTCGGTCAGAATCCCCTTCGGGATTCGGTCAGAATCCCCTTCGGGATTCGGTCAGAATCCCCTTCGGGATTCGGTCAGAATCCCCTTCGGGATTCGGTCAGAATCCCCTTCGGGATTCGGTCAGAATCCCCTTCGGGATTCGGTCAGAATCCCCTTCGGGATTCGGTCAGAATCCCCTTCGGGATTCGGTCAGAATCCCCTTCGGGATTCGGTCAGAATCCCCTTCGGGATTCGGTCAGAATCCCCTTCGGGATTCGGTCAGAATCCCCTTCGGGATTCGGTCAGAATCCCCTTCGGGATTCGGTCAGAATCCCCTTCGGGATTCGGTCAGAATCCCCTTCGGGATTCGGTCAGAATCCCCTTCGGGATTCGGTCAGAATCCCCTTCGGGATTCGGTCAGAATCCCCTTCGGGATTCGGTCAGAATCCCCTTCGGGATTCGGTCAGAATCCCCTTCGGGATTCGGTCAGAATCCCCTTCGGGATTCGGTCAGAATCCCCTTCGGGATTCGGTCAGAATCCCCTTCGGGATTCGGTCAGAATCCCCTTCGGGATTCGGTCAGAATCCCCTTCGGGATTCGGTCAGAATCCCCTTCGGGATTCGGTCAGAATCCCCTTCGGGATTCGGTCAGAATCCCCTTCGGGATTCGGTCAGAATCCCCTTCGGGATTCGGTCAGAATCCCCTTCGGGATTCGGTCAGAATCCCCTTCGGGATTCGGTCAGAATCCCCTTCGGGATTCGGTCAGAATCCCCTTCGGGATTCGGTCAGAATCCCCTTCGGGATTCGGTCAGAATCCCCTTCGGGATTCGGTCAGAATCCCCTTCGGGATTCGGTCAGAATCCCCTTCGGGATTCGGTCAGAATCCCCTTCGGGATTCGGTCAGAATCCCCTTCGGGATTCGGTCAGAATCCCCTTCGGGATTCGGTCAGAATCCCCTTCGGGATTCGGTCAGAATCCCCTTCGGGATTCGGTCAGAATCCCCTTCGGGATTCGGTCAGAATCCCCTTCGGGATTCGGTCAGAATCCCCTTCGGGATTCGGTCAGAATCCCCTTCGGGATTCGGTCAGAATCCCCTTCGGGATTCGGTCAGAATCCCCTTCGGGATTCGGTCAGAATCCCCTTCGGGATTCGGTCAGAATCCCCTTCGGGATTCGGTCAGAATCCCCTTCGGGATTCGGTCAGAATCCCCTTCGGGATTCGGTCAGAATCCCCTTCGGGATTCGGTCAGAATCCCCTTCGGGATTCGGTCAGAATCCCCTTCGGGATTCGGTCAGAATCCCCTTCGGGATTCGGTCAGAATCCCCTTCGGGATTCGGTCAGAATCCCCTTCGGGATTCGGTCAGAATCCCCTTCGGGATTCGGTCAGAATCCCCTTCGGGATTCGGTCAGAATCCCCTTCGGGATTCGGTCAGAATCCCCTTCGGGATTCGGTCAGAATCCCCTTCGGGATTCGGTCAGAATCCCCTTCGGGATTCGGTCAGAATCCCCTTCGGGATTCGGTCAGAATCCCCTTCGGGATTCGGTCAGAATCCCCTTCGGGATTCGGTCAGAATCCCCTTCGGGATTCGGTCAGAATCCCCTTCGGGATTCGGTCAGAATCCCCTTCGGGATTCGGTCAGAATCCCCTTCGGGATTCGGTCAGAATCCCCTTCGGGATTCGGTCAGAATCCCCTTCGGGATTCGGTCAGAATCCCCTTCGGGATTCGGTCAGAATCCCCTTCGGGATTCGGTCAGAATCCCCTTCGGGATTCGGTCAGAATCCCCTTCGGGATTCGGTCAGAATCCCCTTCGGGATTCGGTCAGAATCCCCTTCGGGATTCGGTCAGAATCCCCTTCGGGATTCGGTCAGAATCCCCTTCGGGATTCGGTCAGAATCCCCTTCGGGATTCGGTCAGAATCCCCTTCGGGATTCGGTCAGAATCCCCTTCGGGATTCGGTCAGAATCCCCTTCGGGATTCGGTCAGAATCCCCTTCGGGATTCGGTCAGAATCCCCTTCGGGATTCGGTCAGAATCCCCTTCGGGATTCGGTCAGAATCCCCTTCGGGATTCGGTCAGAATCCCCTTCGGGATTCGGTCAGAATCCCCTTCGGGATTCGGTCAGAATCCCCTTCGGGATTCGGTCAGAATCCCCTTCGGGATTCGGTCAGAATCCCCTTCGGGATTCGGTCAGAATCCCCTTCGGGATTCGGTCAGAATCCCCTTCGGGATTCGGTCAGAATCCCCTTCGGGATTCGGTCAGAATCCCCTTCGGGATTCGGTCAGAATCCCCTTCGGGATTCGGTCAGAATCCCCTTCGGGATTCGGTCAGAATCCCCTTCGGGATTCGGTCAGAATCCCCTTCGGGATTCGGTCAGAATCCCCTTCGGGATTCGGTCAGAATCCCCTTCGGGATTCGGTCAGAATCCCCTTCGGGATTCGGTCAGAATCCCCTTCGGGATTCGGTCAGAATCCCCTTCGGGATTCGGTCAGAATCCCCTTCGGGATTCGGTCAGAATCCCCTTCGGGATTCGGTCAGAATCCCCTTCGGGATTCGGTCAGAATCCCCTTCGGGATTCGGTCAGAATCCCCTTCGGGATTCGGTCAGAATCCCCTTCGGGATTCGGTCAGAATCCCCTTCGGGATTCGGTCAGAATCCCCTTCGGGATTCGGTCAGAATCCCCTTCGGGATTCGGTCAGAATCCCCTTCGGGATTCGGTCAGAATCCCCTTCGGGATTCGGTCAGAATCCCCTTCGGGATTCGGTCAGAATCCCCTTCGGGATTCGGTCAGAATCCCCTTCGGGATTCGGTCAGAATCCCCTTCGGGATTCGGTCAGAATCCCCTTCGGGATTCGGTCAGAATCCCCTTCGGGATTCGGTCAGAATCCCCTTCGGGATTCGGTCAGAATCCCCTTCGGGATTCGGTCAGAATCCCCTTCGGGATTCGGTCAGAATCCCCTTCGGGATTCGGTCAGAATCCCCTTCGGGATTCGGTCAGAATCCCCTTCGGGATTCGGTCAGAATCCCCTTCGGGATTCGGTCAGAATCCCCTTCGGGATTCGGTCAGAATCCCCTTCGGGATTCGGTCAGAATCCCCTTCGGGATTCGGTCAGAATCCCCTTCGGGATTCGGTCAGAATCCCCTTCGGGATTCGGTCAGAATCCCCTTCGGGATTCGGTCAGAATCCCCTTCGGGATTCGGTCAGAATCCCCTTCGGGATTCGGTCAGAATCCCCTTCGGGATTCGGTCAGAATCCCCTTCGGGATTCGGTCAGAATCCCCTTCGGGATTCGGTCAGAATCCCCTTCGGGATTCGGTCAGAATCCCCTTCGGGATTCGGTCAGAATCCCCTTCGGGATTCGGTCAGAATCCCCTTCGGGATTCGGTCAGAATCCCCTTCGGGATTCGGTCAGAATCCCCTTCGGGATTCGGTCAGAATCCCCTTCGGGATTCGGTCAGAATCCCCTTCGGGATTCGGTCAGAATCCCCTTCGGGATTCGGTCAGAATCCCCTTCGGGATTCGGTCAGAATCCCCTTCGGGATTCGGTCAGAATCCCCTTCGGGATTCGGTCAGAATCCCCTTCGGGATTCGGTCAGAATCCCCTTCGGGATTCGGTCAGAATCCCCTTCGGGATTCGGTCAGAATCCCCTTCGGGATTCGGTCAGAATCCCCTTCGGGATTCGGTCAGAATCCCCTTCGGGATTCGGTCAGAATCCCCTTCGGGATTCGGT
The DNA here is from genome assembly GCF_035046485.1 of Aedes albopictus. NCBI lineage: Eukaryota > Metazoa > Arthropoda > Insecta > Diptera > Culicidae > Aedes > Aedes albopictus. The sequence continues at coordinate 402,034,092 of NC_085138.1, read as the reverse complement.
CAGAATCCCCTTCGGGATTCGGTCAGAATCCCCTTCGGGATTCGGTCAGAATCCCCTTCGGGATTCGGTCAGAATCCCCTTCGGGATTCGGTCAGAATCCCCTTCGGGATTCGGTCAGAATCCCCTTCGGGATTCGGTCAGAATCCCCTTCGGGATTCGGTCAGAATCCCCTTCGGGATTCGGTCAGAATCCCCTTCGGGATTCGGTCAGAATCCCCTTCGGGATTCGGTCAGAATCCCCTTCGGGATTCGGTCAGAATCCCCTTCGGGATTCGGTCAGAATCCCCTTCGGGATTCGGTCAGAATCCCCTTCGGGATTCGGTCAGAATCCCCTTCGGGATTCGGTCAGAATCCCCTTCGGGATTCGGTCAGAATCCCCTTCGGGATTCGGTCAGAATCCCCTTCGGGATTCGGTCAGAATCCCCTTCGGGATTCGGTCAGAATCCCCTTCGGGATTCGGTCAGAATCCCCTTCGGGATTCGGTCAGAATCCCCTTCGGGATTCGGTCAGAATCCCCTTCGGGATTCGGTCAGAATCCCCTTCGGGATTCGGTCAGAATCCCCTTCGGGATTCGGTCAGAATCCCCTTCGGGAATTCGGTCAGAATCCCCTTCGGGATTCGGTCAGAATCCCCTTCGGGATTCGGTCAGAATCCCCTTCGGGATTCGGTCAGAATCCCCTTCGGGATTCGGTCAGAATCCCCTTCGGGATTCGGTCAGAATCCCCTTCGGGATTCGGTCAGAATCCCCTTCGGGATTCGGTCAGAATCCCCTTCGGGATTCGGTCAGAATCCCCTTCGGGATTCGGTCAGAATCCCCTTCGGGATTCGGTCAGAATCCCCTTCGGGATTCGGTCAGAATCCCCTTCGGGATTCGGTCAGAATCCCCTTCGGGATTCGGTCAGAATCCCCTTCGGGATTCGGTCAGAATCCCCTTCGGGATTCGGTCAGAATCCCCTTCGGGATTCGGTCAGAATCCCCTTCGGGATTCGGTCAGAATCCCCTTCGGGATTCGGTCAGAATCCCCTTCGGGATTCGGTCAGAATCCCCTTCGGGATTCGGTCAGAATCCCCTTCGGGATTCGGTCAGAATCCCCTTCGGGATTCGGTCAGAATCCCCTTCGGGATTCGGTCAGAATCCCCTTCGGGATTCGGTCAGAATCCCCTTCGGGATTCGGTCAGAATCCCCTTCGGGATTCGGTCAGAATCCCCTTCGGGATTCGGTCAGAATCCCCTTCGGGATTCGGTCAGAATCCCCTTCGGGATTCGGTCAGAATCCCCTTCGGGATTCGGTCAGAATCCCCTTCGGGATTCGGTCAGAATCCCCTTCGGGATTCGGTCAGAATCCCCTTCGGGATTCGGTCAGAATCCCCTTCGGGATTCGGTCAGAATCCCCTTCGGGATTCGGTCAGAATCCCCTTCGGGATTCGGTCAGAATCCCCTTCGGGATTCGGTCAGAATCCCCTTCGGGATTCGGTCAGAATCCCCTTCGGGATTCGGTCAGAATCCCCTTCGGGATTCGGTCAGAATCCCCTTCGGGATTCGGTCAGAATCCCCTTCGGGATTCGGTCAGAATCCCCTTCGGGATTCGGTCAGAATCCCCTTCGGGATTCGGTCAGAATCCCCTTCGGGATTCGGTCAGAATCCCCTTCGGGATTCGGTCAGAATCCCCTTCGGGATTCGGTCAGAATCCCCTTCGGGATTCGGTCAGAATCCCCTTCGGGATTCGGTCAGAATCCCCTTCGGGATTCGGTCAGAATCCCCTTCGGGATTCGGTCAGAATCCCCTTCGGGATTCGGTCAGAATCCCCTTCGGGATTCGGTCAGAATCCCCTTCGGGATTCGGTCAGAATCCCCTTCGGGATTCGGTCAGAATCCCCTTCGGGATTCGGTCAGAATCCCCTTCGGGATTCGGTCAGAATCCCCTTCGGGATTCGGTCAGAATCCCCTTCGGGATTCGGTCAGAATCCCCTTCGGGATTCGGTCAGAATCCCCTTCGGGATTCGGTCAGAATCCCCTTCGGGATTCGGTCAGAATCCCCTTCGGGATTCGGTCAGAATCCCCTTCGGGATTCGGTCAGAATCCCCTTCGGGATTCGGTCAGAATCCCCTTCGGGATTCGGTCAGAATCCCCTTCGGGATTCGGTCAGAATCCCCTTCGGGATTCGGTCAGAATCCCCTTCGGGATTCGGTCAGAATCCCCTTCGGGATTCGGTCAGAATCCCCTTCGGGATTCGGTCAGAATCCCCTTCGGGATTCGGTCAGAATCCCCTTCGGGATTCGGTCAGAATCCCCTTCGGGATTCGGTCAGAATCCCCTTCGGGATTCGGTCAGAATCCCCTTCGGGATTCGGTCAGAATCCCCTTCGGGATTCGGTCAGAATCCCCTTCGGGATTCGGTCAGAATCCCCTTCGGGATTCGGTCAGAATCCCCTTCGGGATTCGGTCAGAATCCCCTTCGGGATTCGGTCAGAATCCCCTTCGGGATTCGGTCAGAATCCCCTTCGGGATTCGGTCAGAATCCCCTTCGGGATTCGGTCAGAATCCCCTTCGGGATTCGGTCAGAATCTCCTTCGGGATTCGGTCAGAATCCCCTTCGGGATTCGGTCAGAATCCCCTTCGGGATTCGGTCAGAATCCCCTTCAGGATTCGGTCAGAATCCCCTTCGGGATTCGGTCAGAATCCCCTTCGGGATTCGGTCAGAATCCCCTTCGGGATTCGGTCAGAATCCCCTTCGGGATTCGGTCAGAATCCCCTTCGGGATTCGGTCAGAATCCCCTTCGGGATTCGGTCAGAATCCCCTTCGGGATTCGGTCAGAATCCCCTTCGGGATTCGGTCAGAATCCCCTTCGGGATTCGGTCAGAATCCCCTTCGGGATTCGGTCAGAATCCCCTTCGGGATTCGGTCAGAATCCCCTTCGGGATTCGGTCAGAATCCCCTTCGGGATTCGGTCAGAATCCCCTTCGGGATTCAGTCAGAATCCCCTTCGGGATTCGGTCAGCATCCCCTTCGGGATTCGGTCAGAATCCCCTTGGGGATTCGGTCAGAATCCCCTTCGGAATTCGGTCAGAATCCCCTTCGGGATTCGGTCAGAATCCCCTTCGGGATTCGGTCAGAATCCCCTTCGGGATTCGGTCAGAATCCCCTTCGGGATTCGGTCAGAATCCCCTTCGGGATTCGGTCAGAATCCCCTTCGGGATTCGGTCAGAATCCCCTTCGAAGAATTCCCCCGAGAGGGTACGCTGAAATCAAGCATAGGGCACTGCATGAAATTCTCTCCTTCTCTTTCACTCTAACAGAAATTTTGTAAACAACAAGGCCAAGAAACGTCAAAATCCCATACAAAATCAAAACAGTGCAGTGCCCTATTAAGTAGTTTTGAAGATCAAACTACTTAATGCTTCAGTTCAAGTTATCTTATGTTTGAAGTTTATATCTTATAAAAAAGCCAACTTTTGAATCTGAAACCGAGAATTTTCCAGGGTGTCCAATTTGGAAGAAGCCCTCTCAACGGGTTTCTTCTGAAACCCAATCTCCGCGTCGATCGTTCTGTCTGGACAACTCCACTCCACAGTCAAGAGTGCAGTTCAGTCATCCCGACAGCTCAAGTTACGTTTTATCGCAATTAATTTATTGGAATGGTTTTCGAATTAATTGCCTATGATTATTCAAATCAGTTCCGATTAATAATATGCGCCTGCTCCACCTCGCATGGAATGGAAGGGCGAATTGACTAATGGGATCTGGGCAGCGATTAGCTTCCTCCTCCTCCTCACGGATGATGATGGTGATGATTCCACTAAGAAGGTAGAACGAGACTCGGCTAGAGAGGTGCTCGCATAATTTGTCAACATTGGCGAGCTGGATTTATTCGTATCAAGCTGAAGATGGAGTTGAGACTGTCGTTGTCGAAGGAATGATAACGGGATCAAATCGTATGGAATGCGATGCACTGGGTTCTATGTTCTGACTGACAGAGTTGGAGCTTTCGATGTTGTTGGGAAGAATCAGATGCAGCAATGCGTCGATCGAGATTTATTGCCATATATTAGAATAGATTAAGAGTATAGGGAACTTAGTTTGTTTTATTCATGTGGGATCGTCTTTGGCGTTGGGATGTTTCTGTTTCCCATGCTTTCCTCTATGGAAACAGAGTTGATGCTGATTTATTAGTTAACAAATTGTTGACAATGAGACAATTCATTTACATGAAATCCAGATACATTGTTGTAGTGATGGAACAAAGATGAACACCTACCTAGTAGATTCTTTAACAGCCATAAGAAAAAGAATATTCTACGGAAAGTTCTTTCAATCTTCCTTCGGAGGATTCTACAGAATCTCCCTTCTGGGGGATTCTACAGAATCTCCCTTCTGGGGGATTCTACAGAATCTCCCTTCTGGGGGATTCTACAGAATCTCCCTTCTGGGGGATTCTACAGAATCTCCCTTCTGGGGGATTCTACAGAATCTCCCTTCTGGGGGATTCTACAGAATCTCCCTTCTGGGGGATTCTACAGAATCTCCCTTCTGGGGGATTCTACAGAATCTCCCTTCTGGGGGATTCTACAGAATCTCCCTTCTGGGGGATTCTACAGAATCTCCCTTCTGGGGGATTCTACAGAATCTCCCTTCTGGGGGATTCTACAGAATCTCCCTTCTGGGGGATTCTACAGAATCTCCCTTCTGGGGGATTCTACAGAATCTCCCTTCTGGGGGATTCTACAGAATCTCCCTTCTGGGGGATTCTGCAGAATCTCCCTTCTGGGGGATTCTGCAGAATCTCCCTTCTGAGGGATTCTGCAGAATCTCCCTTCTGGGGGATTCTGCAGAATCTCCCTTCTGGGGGATTCTGCAGAATCTCCCTTCTGGGGGATTCTGCAGAATCTCCCTTCTGGGGGATTCTGCAGAATCTCCCTTCTGGGGGATTCTGCAGAATCTCCCTTCTGGGGGATTCTGCAGAATCTCCCTTCTGGGGGATTCTGCAGAATCTCCCTCCTGGGGGATTCTACAGAATCTCCCTTCTGGGGGATTCTACAGAATCTCCTTTCTGGGGGATTCTACAGAATCTCCCTTCTGGGGGATTCTACGGAATCTCCCTTCTGGGGGATTCTACGGAATCTCCCTTCTGGGGGATTCTACAGAATCTCCCTTCTGGGGGATTCTACAGAATCTCCCTTCTGGGAGATTCTACAGAATCTCCCTTCTGGGGGATTCTACAGAATCTCCCTTCTGGGGGATTCTACAGAATCTCCCTTCTGGGGGATTCTACAGAATCTCCCTTCTGGGGGATTCTACAGAATCTCCATTCGGAAGATTCTACAGAATCTCCTTTCGGAGGATTCTCCAGAATCTCCCTCCGGAGGATTCTACAGAATCTCCCACTGGAGGATTCTGCAGAATCTCCCTCCGGAGGATTACCTAGCATCTCCCTCAAGAGTATTCTGGAATGTTGAACACCAATTTCCCTTCAAGTTGAATCAAGGTTTAGAAAAAACGCTTTGATAATTGCTTTGAAGACTCCCATCCATCAAAAACTCACTGATCCCACTGACCCACATACCACTAATAGGGGCAGTGTTCCCTGACCACAACTCACAATCACTGACCAACGCAAAAAAGCAGCCTCAAATCAAATCATCATCGCCACCCACTCCAATGTCATTCCTTCTTCTATAGGTCTCTGGGTCTTCACCTCACCTGCTGACTTCACTTTCAGCCACGACGGGCTGCGCACACACGTTCGCACACTTCGTTCGTTTCGCAGATAAGTGGGGGCACCCAAAGGCGAAACGAATGTGAAAAATGTTATGCCATTAGAAGGGGAAGCCTAGCTAGCTAGACAAACTCCAAATTGCTGCCAAACGGCGACGAAGAAGATGCCAAGATTCCCCTCACCTCGCTTCGGTTGAAGAAGCGCTCTCAATTTCTACGACACACACGTTCACGAGCTACGGTGTGTGCGCCTCACTATGTACTTCCTCCTTTCTTATCGTATGAAGTCGTTCAGAAAATCAGCGTCCCGTGAATTAGCGGGAACGGTGGTCTTGAGCTTTCCCAACTTGGGACTTGGGACTGACTGTGATCATAACAACCGAAGCGCCAAGAGAGTCAACCTAATTTGGGGGCCCGTGCTCGACGGTTTGGTCTGTGATGATTTTTCGTTGAGCTTAGGTAACAGTTTCTTTTGCTCGAAGGGGATTTGCGACGGTTTTGAGTGTTTTCTTTGGGTGAAAATTCCATTCAGAGGAAGACAGTCAGTCATAGGCGCTGTTATGTGAAGTTACATTTGAAGAGCTTCTTCAGAATATCCATTAGATTCAGTTTTCATTTAATTCTTTTGAAACTTATCAGGGGATTTGCTCTTCAGAATGTTTACCAGAGTAGTCTTTCATACAGTTCTTCAAAATCGCCCCTTAGGAGATTCCACAGAATTATCCTCCAGCAGATTCTATGGATTAGCTTTTCAAGAGATTCTACAGATTCGCTCTTTAGGAGATTTCCCAGAAATGCCCTTGAGAAGATTTTCCATATTTCCTCTTCATGAGAGAAAACACGAGAAAAGTGATAATAATAGATGAGAAGAGAAGATAATAGATGAGAAGAGATAAGAAGAGATAAGAACTGATGAGAAGCGATGAGAAGAGATGAGAAGAGATGAGAAGAGGTGAGAAGAGATGAGAAGTGATGAGAAGAGATGAGAATAGATAAGAAGAGATTAGAAGAGATGAGAAGAGATGAGAAGAGATGAGAAGAGATGAGAAGAGATGAGAATAGATGAGAATAGATGAGAAGAGATGAGAAGAGATGATAAGAGATGATAAGAGATGAGAAGAGATGAGAAGAGATGAGAAGAGATGAGAAGAGATGAGAAGAGATGAGAAGAGATGAGAAGAGATGAGAAGAGATGAGAAGAGATGAGAAGAGATGAGAAGAGATGAGAAGAGATGAGAAGAGATGAGAAGAGATGAGAAGAGATGAGAAGAGATGAGAAGAGATGAGAAGAGATGAGAAGAGATGAGAAGAGATGAGAAGAGATGAGAAGAGATGAGAAGAGATGAGAAGAGATGAGAAGAGATGAGAAGAGATGAGAATAGATGAGAAGAGATGAGAAGAGATGAGAAGAGATGAGAAGAGATGAGAAGTGATGAGAAGAGATGAGAAGAGATGAGAAAAGATAATGAGAGATGAGAAGAGATAAGAAGAGATGAGAAGAGATGAGAAGAGATGAGAAGAGATGAGAAGAGATGAGAAGAGATGAGAAGAGATGAGAAGAGATGAGAAGAGATGAGAAGAGATGAGAAGAGATGAGAAGAGATGAGAAGAGATGAGAAGAGATGAGAAGAGATGAGAAGAGATGAGAAGAGATGAGAAGAGATGAGAAGAGATGAGAAGAGATGAGAAGAGATGAGAAGAGATGAGAAGAGATGAGAAGAGATGAGAAGAGATGAGAAGAGATGAGAAGAGATGAGAAGAGATGAGAAGAGATGAGAAGAGATGAGAAAAGATGAGAAGAGATTAGAAGAGAAGATAAGAGATGAGAAGAGATAAAAAGAGATGAGAAGAGATGAGAACAGATGAAGAGTAAGAAGATATACGTAGAAAAGAGAAGAATAGAAAAGAAAAATATGGATTTGAGAACAACAGAAAACAATGATAATCATGTAGTGTTTTCACTACGAAGATTACATAACGATACTGGTATTCTCTATCATTTTTTCCCATGGATCTTTTGTACTGCTTCTACTAAGTGTTTCCCTGGGAAACCCTCAAGAAATTCCTCTAGAAATCCTCTAAAAGTTTTCGGGTGAATTCTCCAAAAAGTGTTCTATCAATTTTCAAAACATCTTGAAGAACTTTGCTTCCACAAATTTCTCTTGGCATTCTTTAGAGGATTATTCAAATAAATTTTCACTACAGTGTCCTCTGAGTATATTATCATAAATTTGTATTGATGTACTTGCTGGAATTTTTGTTCAAATTCTTCCAGTAATTCCTCTGACCATAGCTTCAAGAACTACTACGGGATTACTGGAGATTCCTCCAAATTTTTTTTGGGATTTCCTCCAGGAATTCACTTGGGAATTTGTCCAGGAATTCTTCTGGGGATTCCTCTGTGAATTCCAATGGATTCCCTTTGGTAATTCCTCCGAGAATTCCTCTAAAACTTCCTTCAAGAATTCCTCTGGAAATTTCTTTGGCAATTCCTCTGGAAGTTTATTTCGCAATTTCTCTGGAAATTTCTCCAGAAATTCCTCTGGATATAACTCCAGGAATTTCTCTGGAAATTATTCTGGAAGTTCCTCCAGGAATTTCTCTGAAAATTCTTCTAAGAATTCATCTGGAAATTCCTTCAGGAACTCCTCTAGAAGTTCCTCCAGGAATTCGTTTGGGAATTTCTTCAGGAATTCCTCTGGAAATTCCTCCAGGAATTCCTCTGGAAATTCATCTGGAAACTCATCTGGAAATTCCTCCAGGAATTCCTCTGGAAATTCATCTGGAAATTCCTCCAGGAACTCCTCTGGAAACTCCTTCAGAAATGCCTCTTGTAATTTCACCAGGAATTCCTCTTAAAATTTCTCCAAGAATTCTTCTGGAAATTCCTCCAGGAATTCCTCTAGAAATTCCTCTGGGAATTCGTCTGGGAATTCCTCCAGGTATTCCTCTGGAAATTCATCTGGAAATTAATCTGAAAATTCCTCTGGATATTCCTTTGGAAATTCCTCCAGGAATTCTTCTAGAAATTCTACCAGAATTCCCTTTGGAAATTTCTCCAAGAATTCCTCTGAAAATTCCTTCAAGAATTCGTCTGAAAATTCCTCCAGGAATTCCTCTGGAAATTCCTCCAGGAATTCCTCTGGAAATTCCTCCACGAATTCCTCTGGGAATTCCTCCACGGATTCCTCTGGAAATTCCTCAACGAATTCCTCTGGAAATTCCTCCACGAATTCCTCTGGAAATTCCTTCACGAACTTCTCTGGAAATTCCTCCACGAATTCCTCTGGAAATTCCTCTAGGAGTTCCTCTGGAAATTCCACAAGGATTTTTATTTTATATTTTTATTTGGGTGTAGTTAAACGTTTGCTAAAACTACACTCGCCTCCAGGAATTCATCTGGAAATTCCTCAAGGAATTCCTTTGGAAATTCCTTCGAGAATTCCTCTGGAAATTTCTCCAGGAATTCCTCTGGAAATTCCTCCAGGAATTCCTCTGGAAATTCTTCTGGAGACTCCTGTGGAAATTCCTCCAGGAATTCCTGTGGAAATACCTCCAGGAATTCCTGTGAAAATTCCTCCAGGAATTCCTCTGGAAATTCCTCCAGGAATTCCTCTGGAAATTCCTCCAGGAATTCCTCTGGAAATTCCTCCAGGAATTCCTCTGGAAATTCCTCCAGGAATTCCTCTGAAATTTCTCCAGGAATTCCTCTGAAATTCCTCTGGAAATTCCTCCAGGAATTCCTCTGGAAATATCTCCAGGAATTCCTCTGGAAATTCCTCCAGGAATTCCTCTGGAAATTCCTCCAGGAATTCCTCTGGAAATTCCTCCAGGAATTCCTCTGGAAATTCCTCCAGGAATTCCTCTGGAAATTCCTCCCCGAATTCGTCTGGAAATTCCTCTAGGAGTTCCTCTGGAAATTCCACAAGGATTTTTATTTTATATTTTTATTTAGGTGTAGTTAAACGTTTGCTAATACTACACTCGCCTCCAGGAATTCATCTGGAAATTCTTCCAGGAATTCCTTTGGTAATTCCTTCGAGAATTCCTCTGGAAATTTCTCCAGGAATTCCTCTGGAAATTCCTCCAGGAATTCCTCTGGAAATTCTTCTGGAGACTCCTGTGGAAATTCCTCCAGGAATTCCTGTGGAAATTCCTCCAGGAATTCCTGTGGAAATTCCTCCAGGAATTCCTCTGGAAATTCCTCCAGGAATTCCTGTGGAAATTCCTCCAGGAATCCCTGTGGAAATTCCTCCAGGAATTCCTGTGGAAATTCCTCCAGGAATTCCTGTGGAAATTCCTCCAGGAATTCCTGTGGAAATTCCTCCAGGAGTTCCTGCGAAAATTCCTCCTGGAATTCCTCTGGAAATTCCTCCAGGAATTCCTCTGGAAATTCCTCCAGGAATTCCTCTGGAAATTCCTCCAGGAATTCCTCTGCAATTCCTCCAGGAATTCCTCTGAAATTCCTCTGGAAATTCCTCCAGGAATTCCTCTGGAAATATCTCCAGGAATTGCTCTGGAAATTCCTCCAGGAATTCCTCTGGAAATTCCTCCAGGAATTCCTCTGGAAATTCCTCCCCGAATTCGTCTGGAAATTCTTCCACGAGTTCCTCTGGAAATTTCTCCACGAATTCCTCTGGAAATTTCTCTAGGAATTCCTCTGGAAATTCTACAAGGATTTTTATTTTATATTTTTATTTAGGTGTAGTTTAACGTTTGCTAATACTACACTCGCCTCCAGGAATTCCTCTGGAAATTCCTTCAGGAATTCCTTTGGAAATTCCTGCATGAATTCCTCTGGAAATTTCTCCAGGAATTCCTCTGGAAATTCCTCCAGCAATTCACCTGGAAATTCCTCCAGGAATTCCTCTGGAAATTCCTCCAGGAATTCCTCTGGAAATTCCTCCAGGAATTCCTCTGGAAATTTCTCCAGGAATTCCTCTGGTAATTCCTCCAGGAATTCTTCTAGAAATTCTACCAGGAATTCCTCTGGAAATTTCTCCAAGAATTCCTCTGAAAATTCCTTCAAGAATTCGTCTGAAAATTCCTCCAGGAATTCCTCTGGAAATTCCTCCACGAATTTCTCTGGAAATTCCTCCACGAATTCCTCCGGAAATTCTTCCACGAATTCGTCTGAAAATTCCTCCAGGAATTTCACTGGAAATTCCTCCACGAATTCCTCTGGAAATTCCTCCACGAATTCCTCTGGAAATTCCTCCACGAACTCCTCTGGAAATTCCTCCAGGAATTCCTCTGGAAATTCTACAAGGATTTTTATTTTGTATTTTTATTTAGGTGTAGTTTAACGTTTGCTAATACTACACTCGCCTCCAGGAATTCCTCTGGAAATTCCTCCAGGAATTCCTTTGGAAATTCCTTCAAGAATTCCTCTGGAAATTTCTCCAGGAATTCCTTTGGAAATTCCTCCAGGAATTCCTTTGGAAATTCCTTCAGGAATTCCTCTGGAAATTCCTCCAGGAATTCATCTGGAAATTCCTCCAGCAATTCCTCTGGAAATTCCTCCAGGAATTCCTCTGGAAATTCCTCCACGAATTCCTCTAGAAATTCCTGCAGGAATTCTTCAGGAAATTCTTCCAGGAATTCCTCTGGGAATTTCTCCAAGAATTCCTTCAGGAACTCCTCCAGGAATTCCTCCAGGAATTCCTCCTGGAATTTCTCTAGGAATTCCTCCAGGAATTTCTCCAGGAAGTCCTGCATGAATTTCTCCAGGAATTCCACTGGGAATTCCTCCAGTAATTCCTCTGGGAATTCCAGAAATTCCAGTAATTCCTCTGGGAATTCCAGAAATTCCAGTAATTCCTCTGGGAATTCCAGAAATTCCAGTAATTCCTCTGGGAATTCCTCCAGTATTCCTCTGGGAATTCCTCCAGTAATTCCTCAGGGAATTCTTCTAGTAATTCCTCTGGGAATTCTTCTAGTAATTTCTCTGGGAATTCTTCTAGTAATTCCTCTGGGAATTCTTCTAGTAATTCCTCTGGGAATTCTTCTAATAATTCCTCTGGGAATTCTTCTAGTAATTCCTCTGGGAATTCCTCCAGTTATTTCTTTGGAAAGTCCTCCAGTTATTCCTCTCGGAATTCCTCCAGTAATTCCACTGGGAATTCCTCCAGAAGTTCCTTCAGGAAATCCTCCAGTAATTCCTCTGGGATTTCCTTTAGTAATTGCTCTGGGAATTCCTCCAGTTATTCCTCTGAGAATTCCTCCAGGAATTCCTTTCAGAATTCATCCAGGAATTGCTCTGAGAATTCCTCCAGGAATTCCTCTGAGAATTCCTCTAGGAATTCCTCTGGGAATCCCTCCAGGAATTCCTCTGGGAATCTTTCCAGGAATTCCTCTGGGAATCCCTCCAGGAATTCCTCCAGGAATCCCTCCAGGAATTCCTCTAGGAATCCCTGCAGGAATTCCTCCAGCAATCTCTCCAGGAATTCCTACATGGATTCCTCTGGGAATTCCTACATGGATTCCTCTGGGAATTACACCAAGAATTCCTCTGAGATTTCTTCTAGAATCCTCCGGGAATTCCACCGCAAGTTCCACCGCAAATTCCTAAAAGAATTACTCTGGGGATTCCTCCGAGAATTACTCGGAGAATTCCTCTGGAAATTCTTCCAGGAATTCCCACATAAATTTTTCTGGGAATTTTCCAGAAATTTTTTCTGGGAATTTCTCCAGAAACTCTTCTGGGAATATCTCCAGAGATTTGTCTTGGAAATAATTTAGGAATTCCTGTGGGAATTCTCTTAGGACTTCGTCTAAAAATCCCTTTGAGAATTCCTTTTTGAAATCAATTGGGAATTCCTTCTGGAATTTTTCTTGGGGATTCTTTAGGAATTTCTCAAAAAAAATCTCTATAATTTACTTTGTGGATTCTTCAGGAATTTCTCTACGGTTTCATCCACAAATTCCTCTATGGTTTCCTCCATGAATTCGTCTGGAAATTCCTCCAGGATTTGCTCTGGACTTCACAATTTAGTTTTCTTTTCATGTCACTGAGGAGAGTTTTAGTCAGTAAATCTGTAAACAGTGCTCCAGAATCACACATCGTCCCAGTCAGGCCTTGTCCTCGGGCCCCCATGGAACACTACAGATAACGCAAAGTTTCCTCACCCAAAGCCTCCCATCTAGCAACCAACCGATTCTAAATTTAGAACCCGCGGACTAGACGGGGCGGCGATTTCTGAAACCTGAATCCATTCCGGTGCGACTGATACGATCTCGCGGCTGATATTTCGCATCTTCGCGCAAAGATCTCGCAAGCGAGCACACATAAATCCCCCTTTAGCATCAGCGTAGCTGTCAATCAAAAACACCACACAGCAAGAAACGCGCCGCAAAAATGCCCGACCCTCTTATCAAGATAAACGCTTTACGATGCACCGACCGACGGCCACCGACCATCGATCGCCGATGAGTGCTGTGCTGATGCAGTAATGCGGTGCAGTGTGGTGATGAGACGACCGTGAGATGCTGTCGGCCAAGGATTCCATTGAATGCGCTATATGTACCTACCTACAAAGTGATTGACGAAGATGACGCACAGATCATCAATTGGTGCGGCGCAACAGGTTCCAACCGGAGGACTTGTTACGTTCTTGTTGGAATTCTTCGTTTTTTTTTTCTGGCAAAAGAACAGCAGCGGTGGAAAGAGCGATCATTTAAAGGAATCGAACACGTTTGTCATGAAACCTATTGACCCCTCCGGTTCCAAAGGGTTGAACAGATTCTTAGAAGCCTTCGGAACTTTCATATAACCAAAATAGATTTATTTTGGTATTCTAGACCTCCTGACTGGACTTCAAATAATTGCAAAGGTTGTAAGCGAATCGCTCAGTGCTACTAGAATAGTTATTTATGTAACGAGTTGCAAAAAGTTATTTTTTGCAGCACAAGTCGCACATTCATCCAACGAGGCTTGCCGAATTGGATAAATACGAAGAGTGCTGAAAAACAACGAGTTTTGCAACGAGTTCCATACAACATTTTATGCAATGATTTTTTTCATAATGCAACCCATTTGAGTTAACTCAATGTTCATAATGCAACTCAAATAAGTTGCATTATAAACATTATACAACTATTTTTCATTATGCAACTCATTTCAGTTGCATAATGAACCAGTTCGGAAAAAATACCAAAATGAGTTATATAATATATGAATTATGATACCGAATTGCATAAAAGCCTTTTTTTTTTGAGGATGCGGTAAGGTAAGGCTGATCACTTTGAACTGATCATGGATACGGTCATCTCAGCCATTAGCGTTTTTCATATTGGTATTGGCCTTCTCTGAAAGCCAATCATGCTGATGCATACGCATCAGCAGCGTGATACCGAGAATATCGCGCGAAAAAAAAAATCAGAAAGCGAGAGTCGCTCCGAAGACCATGTTGAACACGGCGAAACCTTGAACGTCATTACGGCTCTCATTAGCCGCTGCTGGAACTTTACCTGAACAAGTGTCATTTCTGGCACCCGTTGACCCTTACAACGCACGTCATCAGCAATGAGTTTAATGATCTTCAAATGTCACCATCGTTCGCTGCATAGGTACACGAGCGCGTGTCGTGTCGCTCTTCGTAAACTTACAAGCTGGCAGCGCGTAAAGACTCTCGTTCTCTTGCTTGTAAATACCGGGATAATGAGCACCACGCACAACGGTGGAACAAGCAAGGTTCCCCCCGAAGCTGACCCCATTTTTGCTTGCGAATCAACTTGTGGCAGCAGCAAGTAGCTCGTCGCCGATGGCCTTCCATTACACAACTGGGCTCCTCTGAGCTCTGGTGGCTGCTAAACTGGTGGGTAAGCGGGCGAGTAGTTTGTTGGTTATAATTTCTCCGTACTAAACCTGTCTGGAGTGGAGTGTGGCGCGCGTTCACTTACCTACCACCATTCAGAGATGCGTTGGGGTTCTCCACTTGCGGGCTCCGGGCTGGTTGTAGTGAGGTGTTTTGGTAAGGAGGGGTTATTGCAAGGATAAGATCCATTGCATTCTAGCTGTGATCGTATTATACTATCGTTTTCTGTTGAAGAGACAACAAAAAAAAATGCTTGAAATCGAGAAAATTAGGGTGGTCTATATTTTAAAAGAAATTGGAAACCAAACTTTTTTTTTATTTGCAAGAATATCTATATACTTGTTTCGACAAAGTTGTAGATCTATCAATTTTGAGCACGTTTGCTGAAGACAGCTTTTATGTAGCTTTGAAATTGACCGATCAAGATTATTTTTTCTGAATTAACTTAGAATGGTTCATGAAAAACCGGTTTTTTGGCTGTATCTTTCTCAGTTTCAGTTTCCCATCAAAGTTACCCAAGAAACATTTATTGAGCATTTGAAAACGCGTCGTTTCGTGCGTCGAGACGATCGTTATCTCTTTTGGTTCAATAGTTATGAAGTTTTCCTTTAAAAATTATAGTTTACTAGCTGTACCCGGCAAACTTTGTCTTGCCTACTGCGTTTTTTGACGTTTCAAGTTTCTAGCCAAGACCAAGTCCCCGGTCAAAATGTAAGGAAGATCGATTTTCAAAAACCCTCAATTTTTGCATGTTTTTTTGCCTCATAAACCTTCCTTGGTTGAAAACTAACAGAACAAACCTAAAACGACCAAAGTCGGGCCTTCCGTTCGCAAGTTATGCGCGGTCCCACGTATGCCACTTCATTTTTATATATATAGATTACAAAAACAATACTACGAGTTGGGGCAAAGTTAAAGCATATCTAGTTCCAGCATTCAAAATAAGTAGCATTGTTATAAACCATATAAAAAATAAAGAGGTGTTATTTCTGCAATCTCTGGATTAAGTGCTGGAGGAATTCCTGGAGAGAAATCCCTGGAGGACTTCCTGCCAGTGTTGGAAAACACAGTTGTTTCACAGACAAACAGACGTAATACTCTTCGAAACGGTTTGGTACATGCATTTAACGATCAATTCAAATTTCATTTGATTTGCGCGATCGTTCCACCAGATGCGCTACCCAAGGAACACACTTGGACAATAATAAGTTCCTGTAATTTGTATGCAACTATATTGAAAGTTATGCCATTTGAACCAATCGTCTTATTAACGACTAAATTGCAACTAAAAAAGCGCAAGAGGTGGAGCCAATATAAAACATCCATTCGTGATATAAACGTTTTTAATACGCAATCGAATTATAACCAAGATACAACTTATAGTCGACTTACAAATTGTGACCGATTCGACAACAAGTCAGCTAGTCACCACATTCGTCACTGCACCCACAGTTTTGTTCATGTGATCAATAATTATGAACACAAATATAACGCAAATAAGGCTGACCGAGAACGTCAATTTGTGTGCCGCTCCAGATTTATCGGTAAGTCACGCATTTTGGCTCCGTATGCCCAACGCGCCTCAGTCTACCTATCATTTAACGAGTGAAAATTTTGGCATTTGTGGTAAAAAATAACTCGCCATATTGCTTTGACGGAGTACATTTCAGCAGCTTATTCAATGCACCCGTAATATGCTGAAAATTAATTTTAGAATATAGAAAGATACTATTTGCTAAATCATGTCTATGGGAATCTGTATTGACAAAGTACAACAATGCTGCACGCGTACACGACACCGCCAAACTACCCAAAATTGGATTCTTTTGACGTAATCCCATAGTTCAGCTCAATAAGTCAACATTTGAGTGAATCGATTAAACTCACGCTAGGTATGCCTTTACTCCAGCTAAAAATATACTCAAGAGTTGGTAAATTCAACCCAAGACCCCCTTCATTCAACCCAAATTTTGGTAAATCTACATTTACCCAAAATTGGCTTATTGGCCTCCGTTGGATAGACGCATATCTGTTTATGTACGACCACATTGGTGGGGGAGAGAGGAAAAACAACCTAATTTTGGGTAACTAATCAATTTGATATACTCATTTTAGAGTGAAATCGACCCAAAATAAGGTAGTTTGAATTTTCCGTGTAGGACATAAATAACGAAAATAACGAAAACAGCAGACACTTGGACGTCTACTTCCCGTTTACGTCGACAAGAGGCTGTGCATTTTTTACGTAAGGAAAATTTCACGTTTTTTGTAAAAAATGTAAACCCATTGTAAAATTTTTCGTGGGAAACTCGTAATATTTTTGTAAGTTACGTTAGATTTCTCAAACCCCCATATAATAAAATCTTCCCAGTGTTAGGTACCAGTCGTTCAGTACTGCGAAAATCGGGCAGATTTTTTTTTATTGTGTCAATAATATACTTCCAATCAGATTTTTTTTATTCTTTTTATTTTATTATTACCTCTTCAATTTTATAAAATTTGGAATATATCGATAAATTTATGAAGAAGAGGTTACATTTAATTGTACATAATTTCGATATGTTTGAAACATTTTGGTTTTTTATAGTGCATTTTATATTTTTCATGATCACAAAAACATTTTGCCGCACATTTTGGAACTTCTACCTATCCTGTCAAAATTGTTCGTTATGTTCTAAATAAGTTCTAGGTGCAACATGTTTATAACAATCAGAATCAATGTTTTGGTTGATTTGGTTTGTAAACAGTTGTAACTAAGATTCGTTGAAACAATCAGATTATACTTCAGTTACAAATTGTGTCTGTGGTTGTTTCATGCGCGATTCTTGACTCGGCACACTCATCATCGATAAAAATCTTACAATTTCTGGAGGAATCGCTGGTGGAATTTCTGGAGAAACCCCTACAGGAATTTTTGAAGGTATTCTCAGAGGAGTTCTTGGAGAAATTCCTGTAGGAATTCTTGGAGAAGTTCTCAGAAGAATCCCTGAAGAAATCCCAGGAGAAATTCTGGATGGAATCATCGGAGGAATTCTTGAAAGACTGCCTGGAGGACATTCTGGTTGAATATTTCTAAAGAATTTCTTGAGAAATTTCTTCAGTAACCACTGGTGGAATTTCTGGAAGAATCTCTGGACAATTATTCGAATATTGTTCATGGAGTTTCTCCAGGAATTGCTCTAGAAGTTTCTTCGAGATTTGCTCTGCGAATTTCTCCGACAATTCCTTTCAAAGTTTCCTCTGGAATTGTTCTTAAAGTTTCTGCATAAATTCCATCAGTTTCCATCAGTATTCTCCGGAAATTTTCTTCAAGAATTCCTCCGAAAACTCTTCTTGGAATAGCTCCAGGAACTCCTCTAGGAGTTCTTCAGGGTATTCCTCTAAGATTTTTTTTTTGTGAAATTTTTGGAGCAAACTCTCGGTATTCCCAGAGGAACTTCTGGATAAACTTCCGGAAGAACTCTTCCTGGTAGAACATCTACAGGAACTTTTGTACGCTTTTGTATCTTGGAGGAATTTCCGGAGGAACTGTTCAAGGAATTCCCGAAGGAAGTCCTAGAGGCATTCCAGAAAGAACTTCTGGAGAAATTCTTGCCGGAGCTTTTAAAAGAAATCCTAAAGGAACCATTAGGGGAAATCTTCGAAGAACTCCTTTATTAATACCTGGAGAAATTCCTGTAGGAACTCCTAGAGAAATACACGGAGAAATTTCCGGGAATAAGAGAACTCTCTTAAATTCTCAAAGATTCTCTTATAATAAATTTCCCTATGAGCTCCTGAAGATGTTCCGGTAGGGAATCTCTGTAGCAACATCAGTATAAATTCACGTAGGCACTTCTAGACAAATTCTTGTGGCAAACTGAACTGCTATTCATTCAGCAAAAAAAGGACCGTACTGGGTTGACCATCTTTTGGTATATCTCTGTGCGGATTTTTTTTTAAATATTGAAAGAGTTTGAACTGCTGCTATGTGGAAATACGTAATTACCCTGTCGCCTTGAGCCGTGAGTTTCTTATCTATATATATAAAAATGGATTTCCGTCTGTCTGTCTGTCTGTCTGTCGGTCTGTCTGTCTGTCTGTCTGTCTGTCTGTCTGACCGCTATGCATTCGGAAACTACTGAACCGATCGGTGTGAAATTTTGTATGTGGGTGCTGTTGGGACCGGGGAAGGTTCTTAGCTTGGTGCGGGACCTCTCCGGTCCTTGGAACGGGGGGCTCCCATACAGATGACTTTGCGGGGGACGTCCCTATGAAGCCGTACGTCAAAAAACACAGTAGGCAGGCAGTACGACGTTTGCCGGGACAGCTAGTCTATATATATAAAAATGAATTTCCGTCTGTCTGTCTGTCTGTCTGTCTGTCTGTCTGTCTGTCTGTCTGTCTGTCTGTCTGTCTGTCTGTCTGTCTGTCTGTCTGTCTGTCTGTCTGACCGCTATGTATTCGGAAACTACTGAACCGAACGGTGTGAAATTTTGTATGTGGATACCTTTGGGGCCGGGGAAGGTTCTTAGCTTGGTATGAGACCTCTCCTGTCTCTGGAACGGGGGGCTCCCATACAGATGACTTCGCCGGGGTCGTCCCTATGGAGCTGTATGTCAAAAAACACAGTAGGCAGGCAGTATGACGTTTGACGCGACAGCTAGAGCTTCAGCATAAATAATTAGATAGTGACTCAACATGACTCTTACGGACCAAGAGAAAATGATTACAATTACTTCAATTATGGTGGCCGTCGGAGCCGTAGCGTTCTACCTGTTATTCAACTGACGCAGGTTAGTGTGTCGTTTCACCGACCCGCTGTAAAACCAATCGGTAAACATCGCTACTAATGCGGAAAAGTGACGCATGATGATTGGGCTGCTGCGGGATCATTGCCAGGAGTTCCGGTGCTGAGGATCATATGCAAGTGGTTCAACGAGCAAGGCAAGAGGCGTCCGGTGGCCCTGCTTCAGTTGGCCTCGCACCTAGGTCTGTGTGCATTGATTCGGCTGTGCAAAATGCAGCGAATCCCATCGGAGCTGGGGGACCTGCTGAATGACTAGGCCATAGTCAAGGCTGGCGTTGACCCACTTAAAGATACTAGATTTCTGAAGAGTGTCTACAACCAGAAGGTGGAGAGCACGCTGAATCTGTGCCACCAGGCCGATAGATGCGGAGTGTCGGGTCCCTACGAAATGGCAAAACTGGCCGAGAAGATGCTTTGCGTCAAACTAGGCAAAAACTGGCGTATCAGGACGCCATGCCTATGTGACGGTGGAGATGTTTCGGACGTTTGCCAAAAAGGCTGTTCCGCGGTGAGTAACGAGCCAAATCCCTATTCAATCCAATTAGAGATGTCACAGTTAGCCATTCGATGGTATATGAATAAGCACAATTAAAAAAAAAAAAATAGAATTGTTGATAACCATTCAAAGATCAATATTTACAAGCCAAAAAACCAGGCTCACAACGACCATTGTCGAGCTGGAATGTTTCTTCAACCAGCGGTTCCGCGACAGATTCGTGGGAAGTGGCAATCCGAAGAACCAGGGCAGAAAGAAGATGCTGGATGTGTCCAACGACGCCAAACGCGCAATAACGACCCGTGCCAAACCGCTGTACGACAACTATCACATGCAGGCCTAGGGGGCGAACTATTGAGCACCTGCGATTGCAAGAAAGCCGAATGGTACATCAAAAAAGAGCTGGCGGAAATCGTAACTGATCAGCCGACTTATACTATCCGTCTTAAGTTCGAACCAAGGAGTCGCGCGGTGGGTGAGATGGATCGGTACTATCAGATCGCGAAGGAAAACAATTCCTCCAGGAATTCCTTTTTGAATTGGTCCAGATATTTACCAGAAAATCCTTCAGGGATTCCTCTAAAGATTCTTCCAGGAATTCCCCTGATGATTTCTCCAATAATTCATCCAGATATTGCTCGAAGAATTTTTCCTGGAAAACTCCTCCAGGAATACCTTTACGAATTCCACCAGGAATTACCCCAGGAATTCCTGCAGATATGAACTCAGGAGTTCCTGCAGAATTTATCTTAGGAATTCTGAATTTCATCCAGGCATTTCGTCCAGGATTGCCTCCAAGAATACCTCCAGGAATTACCCCAAGAATTAATCCTAGAATGGATCCAGAAAATCCTCCTGGGATGCATTTTTGAAATTCTTTTAAGAATTCCTTCACTAATTCCTCCAGGAGTTTTTCCAGGGATTCCTCCGGAAATTCTTTCAGGGTTTGCTTGAGGAATTTTTCCAGAAATTTTTCCTACAGGTATTCCTCCAAGGATTTCTCCAGAGATTTCTCAAGGAATTGGTTCAAGGGAACCCTTCAGGAATCCCACCAGCATTTCCTCCAGAAATTCCTTCAGGAATTGGTCCAGGTATTTACCAGAAATTCCTCCAGGAATTCCTCTGATGATTCCTCCGATAATTCATCCAGATATTCCTCGAAGAATTTTTCATGGAATTCCTCTGGAAATTCCTAATGGAATTTCTGCAGGGACTCCTCCAGGAGTTCCTCTGCAGATTTCTCAAGGATTCCTCGAGGAATTCCTCCAGTGATTCCTACAGTTGTTTCTCTAGATATACCTCATGAAATTCCTGTAGAAATTCCACTAGGAATTCCTCGATGAATTTCACCAGAAATTCTTTAAATGATTCTTCCAGGGATTCTACCTGAAAGTTTTCCAGCGATTCTTCAAGAAAATCCGCCAGAAATTCCTTCAGGAGTTCCTCTGAAGATTTCTCAAAAAAATTCTCTAGATATTCCTCCAGGAATTCGCATAGGCATGTCTATAAGCATTCCTTCAGGAGCTTCTCTAGGGACCGCTCTAGGAATTTCTTCAGGATTTTTAGGAATACCTCCAGGCATTATTTCAGGAGTTCCTCCAGGAATTTTTATAGCGATTCCTCCAGGGATTCATCCAGGCATTTCTTCAGGATTTGATTCTGGGACTCCTCCAGGCATACCTATAAGAATTCCACCAGGAATTATCCCAGGAACTCCTGCAGAAATTACCACAGGAATTCTTGCAGAAATTGATCCAGTAATTCGTTCAGAAATTACAACGACAATTTATCTAGGAATTTCTCCAGGAAATCATCCTCCCGAAGTTTATACACGCATTATTCTGAGAATCCAGGGATTCCTCCAAGGATTTCTCCAGGAATTGTACACTGTTATGAAAGGGTGGCCTTCTCTTAACAAAAATGAAACCATAGATAAAATTTGTTCGGGCAGTTCAAACACAAACTGTGTATTTTTCAGGTAAAAAGCATATTCTGATAGATGTTCTATTATATATACAACTGACTTTGCAAACCTCATACGACTACAAAGATGAAATATTAGAACGATCGGCATGATTTTTGCACGGTTCAATTTGACTTTAGGGTGGCTATGTTTAGATATAGAAAAAGTTGGGAAAATCAACTACAAAATTTAATTTAAAAAAAAATGTGACAATACGAAAATATGCATGAGATGCGAAGAATTTCAAAAACAGCACAATAAAAATAATATTAAATGCGGTAGATAATTGTAAAAAAACTACGCCCACACATTTAAAATGGGCAATACAAGGTTTGCCGGGTCAGCTAGTTACTTTTATAAATTCCAATTCATTTTTATCCTAAAGTCTGATATTTTTTCAGTAATCTCTAACGATGAATACGCTAATGAATTTTCAAGTATTGCAAAACAGTTACTTAGGAAAAAATTTCAAACTATTCAAATTGTGATTTCATAACTGACAGTTTGAAACTTCTGTCTCTAGCAAGGACTCAAACATTTTGTATTGAAATTCACTTTTATATTCATTTTGATATTCACACTGGAACGTTCACAGAAAGAGTTTCACTTTAATGGATTTTAAGTTTGCAAAGGAGTTTAAGAAAAGTGAGTGGTTAAAAGATTTTATGGTGTAGTTATGCGGAGTTTTGAAGGAGTTAGGGGGATTTCAGAGGCGTTCCAGGCATTTCAAAGGGACTTCAGGAGGTTTCACGGAAGCTTCATGGAGTTCCCCATCAGAAGGGAATACCTTACAAATACCGTGCAAAGAGCAACCTGCGCTCCAATACCTCAAGTTGGTATTGCTATATTATTCTACGCAATGTTATGAAAAAAAAACACTATAACAATTGGAGGTATTTGAACAAAGTTAGGTATTGATGTGGTATTGTTGATTGAGCTGGGAAAATAACTGAAGAACAAGATTTGTTATTACATCATGGAGCTATAGAAAAATGTTCAATTTAATAGCAAGGAATGTTATTACTTTGTTATTTCATACCTTCTGGATAACAAATAGAGCACAAATTCATGGTATGCATTCATTATTGAAATAACAAGATTTGTTATTTTTCAGGTGTTATTTTTACAAAATTATGGTATTCATTTTTGTTATTTTGCCTCTTATGTCCACCTAATGAAGGCCATATTGAGGTATAATGTTATTTAAGATTAATGCCTCGATATGTTATTTTGTTGCTATTCTTTTCTGCTTGGGTTTCAAAGGAATAAATAGTGATTTTTAAGGTGATCCGAAGCGTATCGAAGCATTTCAATGGAGGTTTTAGTTCATTTGATGCATTGAAAAATAAAAAAGGACCCGGATAGAGTGGCGCTGACTTTCTTTGCCATAAAACCACAACTTGTTCTGTGGCTTCGTTGCAATTATGAAGAGTAAAGGTTTCCCTAATCAAAAATCATAAAAGTTGTTTTGGGTATGTGTTGGAATATTAAAACTAATTTAGAAAAGCTGTTCTACCCTTTTACTGGATCAATCGAGAGTTACTCGTGCCATGTGTTCATTGAGCTTCCCGTTTACATGGACACACTCTCCCGCTTGTTCGGCACCTGTCAAATCAATGTTATTTTCGATAACTGAAAGTGCTCCTTTTTATTTCCACAAATCAATTTGTAGTTATTTTTGAAAGTTGGGAAAATGAATACCAATGCTTACACAGATGATTTCAGGTTTTCTAGACTTGCTGTTTGTTCGCTTACTATACGTGCTATAAAAGAATATGTATATTTCTGGCGTTCGATTTGCATAGGTCGTATGTTGACTTTGATTCCTATGCAGATTCGACCAATTCAAATCGAACGCCAGATTTACATTCATGTTTTGAACACACGAATAAAATTTGCTTGCTGGTGAAATCACTTGGATATATATGACCGACTGGTTTAGCTCACTTCTATGCAGTGTTTGTAAAAAAATGTGATAGTAATTTGATAATTATTGATGTTTGTAGGCGCAATAATGCATACAATTATGTGAATAGTTAATATTTATCGCTTCGCAGAGGATAATACGGTTCTAAATGACATACAAAAGCTGATATTAATGTTTTAGGCTCTACATAGTAAGATTAAGCACTCCTGCTAAGGATACTCGAGGATACAGCCGAAAACATCAGGATATTCAACTAACAGTAATACATATTGAACCTAGTGGGGTTTTGTTTGCATCCGTTTGCATCCAAGATAGTTATTGAGCCATGAAAACGGCTATTTTTTACTCAAAAATGGCCATAACTAACCCTATTGACCTTTTAGAACCCTATTCACTTCTATAAAGTTTTTTATTTTGATATTTTACATAACTTTGTAGAACATTGCAACTTTCTAAAACTGCGCGTTTTAGAAATATTTGAATAAAACGGTTTTTGGGGGGTCATTCATAAAATACGTCTGTATCTTGAAACAACGAAGAGATAGAGGATTTGTGTCTTCGGCAAAGCTATTTGTATTAAGCATATCTACAACTTTGCCGAAGAAACCATATTGAAAAAACGTCAAACAAATGAAGAGCCGCCAGTGGCAAATTTTCGAACTATAGCTAAACGCCATTGGACGCGCCCTATTTTTATAAAATTTTCATCCGAAGACACCATGCCGATAAAATCACGTTCAAAGACGCTACTGAAAAAAGTTCACGATTTTGACCATTCGTCCCACCGTGCGTTGCACAGTGGGCAGAAACGGGCCCGTAATCGGACTTATTTAAAAGCCGCTGGTTTTGAAACTCGAACTGATGCATTTTCCATGAAAAATGGGCCGATAAAGCGAATGGTAATGGTTTTATCCTGTGCAGACCTCGGGAAAGGGTTTATTTTGCCCCATTTTACCCTAAATCAGCCGTTTTCAATAGGTACACTTCCATAACTCTACACGCCGCTGATTCTTTTGTATATAAGTTGACGAATATGATATTATTATGTTTACGGAATAGACTGATAAAGAGTTCATGCAGTGCTGAGCCTTATAAGTGACCCATTTTGCCATATTTCACCCTATATTTATTGTTTTAATGAATATATGCCTCCAACTTCAATTCATTCAGATTTTTGTATGTGAATGAAGAAATTGCATGCTTTTATATCTACAAAATTGAATGATGATGACATCATGCTATACTCAGTCCAAGAAGTGGCGTATTTTACCCCATTTCACCCTATATTAGTAATATTGATGAATATAATGTCTATATCTTCAATTGCTGTAACAATTTAAGCTTATAATTGGACAATTAAGATGTAACCAGCTCTACAGTTTTAAATGATGATGGGGTCATGCTGTGACAAGTCTGAGTAATGGCCCATTTTATCCCATTTCACCCTATATAAGTTGTATCACAAGCAGATCTGTATAATTTATTTTACTGCAGAATATTTTACTAACTAATCGACAAATTTTATATTATCATCTATTTTGAATTTAATAATAGTGATGGCATGCGGTGCTGAGTTCAAAAAATAGCCCATTTCACCCTACTTTACCCTATATTTATAATTAAAATGAAAATATTCCCCTAAATTCGATTTTGATGATTTTTATGTATAGTGAAGTACAACATTCATGCTTTTATCTTTACAGAATTGGATGGTGGTGATGGAATGCGGTGCTGAGTTCAAAAAGTCTCCCATTTTACCCTATTCCACCCTACATTTACAAGAGAGGATCAGCAAATTCTGTGTGGTTGGAATCTTCAGAAATGCTGAATACATTCTTTGGAAACTGGTAGCACTGTTGAATTAGGAGTAAATATGGTACTCTGTGAACCTTTTACTCCGCATACTTATAGCATTACACATAAACATATAATAATCAAATCACTCGTATTAGATGCGCAGAGCTACTATATACGTACCAGAATGGAGGCCACATGCGTACTCCCTCAAGTATAAAAAATAACTCTATATGTATGAAGCTTAAGACCACATAATGATGGACATTTGACTTGTCTATTTTGCTGAGCAAGTGTTGCCAGCTCTTCTCCTTCTTTTTAGATCAACGTCCCCAAACCCCAAAACACCCAAGTTCAAGAATCAACCATTGACGTAGCTAGCTTTTTCTTTTTTCTTACTCACTCTCCAAAACAAACGCGAGAACGAGCGGGATGTGAGAGGGGTCCTGTGCCCCCTCCTTAATCCTTCTCTTTCTCGTGTTTGTTTAAGAGAGTGAGCGAGAAAAAAGAAAAAGCCAGCTACGCCAATGGAATCGACAGTCGATAGCATCCACAAGATTTCATTAACGTCCGATTGACGAAGTGTAGAATTAGCATTTAAGTTAAGGAGAAACTTCAGAGTATCAATATGGCTGCCACAATGGTCGACTGGGACACCTACTCACGATTTCAAGAGCACAAATCTCAAAAATTCGTTGACAAATGCGGTCGATTTGGAAAAGCTGCCTCTTTTCGCAAGTGAGCAAAGCCAGGATAATCAAGTATGGCTTGATCCAACGCTTCGTTCGTCAGATTTGTGCCTCTAAAGTTTGTATGCAAAATTGCAATGGGATTTCTTGATGTTTCACCTTAAAATACACGTTAATACAAACAAAAAAAAAACGTCCGATTGTTTTCACAACCAGTTGAAAACGGAGAATATTTCCACGAATTCACATGTCCCCTCCTTTCAAATGACTGCCTCCAACATTGCCTTGCCCAGCATCATCGGTTGTGCTACAAATCCACTACCGCGCTGCTACTGGGAAAGGCAAAGGAATGGAGCGGAACTGGTTACCTCCCCGACTAGGCCGCATACTCTGGCGCGCGCGCACTCGCCCGCCGATGCTGAACAACCGGATTAAACAGTTTTTCATCCCAAATTCAGCGAGTCACTCACTTTTGCGGCGTTCGGAAACACACGTGCCTCTCCGGTCATGTGTTACACATTGCTTGTCAGAAAAATTCCCTTGCAAGTGCTCCCAGATTGTGGTGGGCTTCGAGGGTGTCTGTCTAGTCTGTCTACGAAACCGAAATCTTGTCACCTGACTGGCGAGCGGGCGCGGGCGGTGGCGACAACAGACTGACTCATGGGCTGTCCCCTGCTGCAGCCCGTAAGTTGGTATAACATTTTGAGGAGGTGTGGGTCGAAACGCCCTTTATGTGTCGCGTGGGTAATAATTCATACCGGAGCGGCGGCGCGGTGTTGACCTATTTTCAGCGGGTGTATGAAGTACATACTATGTCAACGTGACGTAATGCGAAGGAGTCCAACATGACTTGCATTTGACTGACGGCGTCGATTAGACATCAGTATCAGTAAAAGATATTTTAGGGTCCAATATGTTTGTGCTCGAAAGTTTTAGAAATCTAAAATTACCTTTCAAGATGAGTTCGCTAAAATTTAGAAACGGATAAATCTGTTCAGCATAAAAAATTCAATCACATTGGGCCCCAACAAGCCTGAATAAATCAATACTAACTTCGAATTGTGTAATTACAAGTCGTATATCTATCAAAGAAAAATATGGATACACAGCGGATCATAGATATCACCTCATACTCCCCGAATTTCCTCCCATTTGTCCACATTAATTACTCACCGGGTTACTTTCGTATTGGAATCGAAACTTTTTTCCATGCATCCCTTTAAATTACACACCTCTTCCATTTGATAGCTTTGAACGCATATGCTTTACAACTGAAAAGTGGAAAAAAGCTATCATCATCATCAGCATCATGATTACGCCTAGACACCACCAGATCAGCGGTAAAAACAAAAAGCGCCTTGTAGTGCTTCAATTGATAGAGAGAAAAACAAAACAAAGCACCGGTGATTTTCAACCGGCTGCTGACCTTAATGTGAGTGATTTGAGCTTTCTTCAGATGCAGGGGGAAAAAGTGCGTTACCTTCAGCGAACTCGACCTCGACCGGAATTGTGGCTAGATAAGTGGAGGGCATTTTGTGTGGATTTTATCGGCGAAGGTTTGGATATTGGGTTCAGTTGTCTGGTAAGGCATCAATGGAAAGTAAAAGTGATTCGGTGTATTGATGTTATTTTCAACTTTGTTGAAGTAAAATACCCAAACAAATTAAGTGTCTTTGAGTTTCTCTCTTGTTTTGGTTTATTGGAGTATGAGTTTGTCGCGTTCGCTGTTATCGAAACATTGATCAAAAGTTCTACTCCAATTTCCACCCTATCAAATGTTTGGTCTACAATGGCCATATCAGAGCAGAGACCATAAGAGAAGTATACAAAAAGTTGCGCAAAAATGGACAGTTATTTTATCAAATGATACGAAGTTCCATAATCGGATTCATATCTATCACATACAAATGAATCAACTTGCTGAATATTCGCCATGTGATAGTTAAGTCGGCAGTGATCAGTCAACGCTTTGACTAGCATTCTGTCTAGACAGATTAGTTAGATACTTCGCCATCCTTGGAGGTGGCTCAGTACAGTACAGTTTTGTTTGACTACATTATTCCAAACTATTCCAGCATTGTTTGTGCTGAGTGGCAGCCCAGGTGTCAATCTGAAGCTTTACCCAATACATCGATACCGGAATAGCTGACTCAGGACCGATAAATTCATGTGATGCTCCAGTGCGAGCTAACTCATCAGCTAATTCATTTCCATCAATGGAAGAATGGCCAGGTACCCATGGAAAGGGAACCGCGTTTGCTAAATTCAGTTTCTCGATTTGAGTTCGACAAGTGGTTACTAACTTCGACCTAGAGTTGGCCGAAGCAAGTGCTTTAATAGCAGCCTGGCTATTTAAAAGAAGTATATGACTTTGCCCATTACGTATTGCTGAAGTGCTGATTGCACTCCTCTCATAAGAGCAAAGATTTCGGCATAAGAAACGGTGCAGTGTCTACCAAGTGAGTAAGGATGATGTAGCCTTAGCTCACGAGAGTAGACACCAGCACTTGTTCGACCTTTAAGAAGGGAGCCATCGGTGTAACATATTATGCCGCAATAGTTCAACTTATTGGACGCAATAGCTTAATTTCCGTGACAGGGGAGGGAAAAAAACTACGATGCCGTCTAAAATACTTCTCTCCAGATATCCAGATGTCTACTTTTCCCGGGAAGGGAATTTCGTGGAGAATGTCCAATATGGAAAATTACAAGCAATAGTAAGATCACTTAGAGCAAGGACCACTTCCCAAGTAACATTTTCAGAACTAATTGGATGAACGAATTGGAAATTTTATGAAATAATTAAAACGGCCATCCGCAATGCCATCGGTAAAACTTTAATTTAAAACCTCTGTCGTTGGGGGTGAGAATGGGTCAAAAAAGGATACTCAAAGATTGTTTGTTAAATAACAAATGCAGTTGAAGTCGGAATAACTTTTTATTTGGTATGTATACTCTTCTATATGGTAATGATAGTTTAGCAAGAAAGTCTCACATTATATGAATTGTCTACTATACTACAAATGATTGAATATTTAGACAAAGGGACAAAGACAAAGGGAAAATATTCAATTTGTGACCAAAAAGTGCATTGACAGCCCGCTTTTTTCATTGCATCATCCAGGTAATACCTACAGCTAACCACTTTTGAGATAATTTATGGTTGGGTACTTGTGTGAAACATTACGAAAGAGAATTTTTTTTCAGAGTGATTTACTAGTAGTTTCATCATTTAAGTTTAGCCACAAATTTAACAAAAAAAAACGATTATTGCTAAACATCTTATTCTGCATCATGACTTGTAAAAACATCTTCTCTTTGAGATAATATAAAGTTATCAATATAAATTAGCGATAGTTTATGAGCTTTTTCCAATTTTATGTTTCTCCGTTTTGACCCAATCTCACCCCCCAGACCCATTGTCACCCCCATCGATGGTACTCTATAATGCTTCAACAAAATTATCACAAAACTAATCAACGCAGCAACTGATTTGATATTTTGAAGGTTTTATTGGGGTTGTCAAGAATACTTTAAAGCAAATATCAAAACAGTAGTCAGTGCGTCGATACCCAAGTAACACACTTGTCACAGAAGAGTCACGGCGGCGCAGGTTTTTGCTGCGCAGAAGTAATTATGACTTACTTCTAGCAAGTAAGTATCTATTTGTTAGAAGTAAATTACAGTGACTTCTGCGCAGCAAAAACCTGTGCCGCCTTGACTCTTCTGTGACAAGTGTGTTACTTGGGCAAAATGTCAAGAGATGAACTGTGTCATGTAAGGCGGTCAAAACTTGCAGCAGCTAAAAAAGTATTAGTTAATTTATTATTCATTGATTCAAATTTTATTTGGGTGACCCAAATTTTGTATGACTGTTAATAGTAGATCTATCTCTAATCTTTTCAACAACGTTTAATTTTGAGAGTAGTTTTTACGGAACTTTAGAGTTAAAATAGTTGAAATTAGTCAACAATTGACTACAATAATCGAGGGGTCCATAAAAATAGTCAGAACTCTTTTGTTCTTTTTGGGCGATGTCTAGTGCTTTTACCCTACCTCATTTTTTTTCTTAAATGATTAATCTATTCTTATGGAATCGTTACAGTTCGCAGGTACAATAGTTGAAGAAGAAGAAAAAGAAAAGAGAAAATAAAATAAGATATGTAAAGAGAGATTAGGAAGAGAAGCAGAAACAGCAGAAAGAGATAAAAAAAAACATGACAGGAAACTTCAAAAAAAGGAAAGCAAAGAGGAAGAAAAAAGAGAAAAAATATGGCTGAGGAAAAGATAAGGGCAGATGAGATAAAAGAAAAAAGCGAGGAGAAGAGAAGAGAAAAGAAGATAAGATTGCAGATAAGAAAATATTGACCATAACTTGTTTATCATGAATATTCTAACTATTCTAAGAGAAGTACCGTTTTGCTTGGTCGCTTGGTTTTAAAATTATATGGAAAGTCACGTTTACACAATTTACGAACTATTTTTTTTTTTTGCAAAGTAATAGATAATCACAATACTTAGATGTTTTATGATTTTCGCTGGAATATCTCTAGGATTTATCTAGGATAACGATCAAAGATATAATCAGAAATAAGGTCAATGATAGTTTCAAAACTTTCTTTGAAAAGGCTTTCAAGTATCCTGTCCAAAGTATCAATTCTATTGCTGAATGGTTTTGTTTGATTTTTATTGGGTTTTTATTACAGCAATAGTTAAAACTCACAGTTTTATGAATACTTTTATGGAAACATTGATGAAATGTTTTGTAGTATACTTGAAGATATCCATAAAGCCAGTTTTTAAGAGTTAACAAAACTCTCCGATATGTTAAACTTCTGGCATTCATTATTATCACATTGAAACTCTCAAGAGATGGCGATCCGGTCGATGAGAAACGACATCTGTTGGTGCAATAGTAGAAACTATGACACTCTTGGTTAATTGCGGTCACCATAAAAGTAATCTTGCTTTCGTATTATTTCCACTAATTATGGTCGTCGCCATATTGAAGAATTAGCTGACCTGAATGAAAAATTGTTAATTTTGCTCAAATAAGCAATGAATTAATAGTTTGCTGCCATTTCCATAACATGATCACATGCATAAACTCTCTTTGCTGAATTTTCTTGTGATTCGAGATAGTTTTACTAAATTGACAAATTGTTTAATTCCATTCCAAGATGATAATATTCACCATTTTCGAAGCGCATAAATTTTATGTTTCTGCAACCGTAGAAAACGGTAAAATTAAATGTGCATAAGCCTACCAATACAATAACTACTAAAACAATACTTCAAAATGATCGTTTCTACTTATGAATGATGTATCCTCCTGAAATTTACGTACCATCGAAGAAGCTTCCCGACTAGAAGATTCTAACAAAAATCTATATATCTATATATATAAAAATGAATTTCTGTCTGTCTGTCTGTCTGTCTGTCTGACCGCTATGCATTCGGAAACTACTGAACCGATCGGTGTGAAATTTTGTATGTGGGTATTTTGGAGACCGGGGAAGGTTCTTAGCTTGGTGTGAGATCTCTCCGGTCTCTGGAACGGGGGGCTCCCATACAGATGACTTCGCCGGGGACGTCCCTATGGAGCTGTATGTCAAAAAACACAGTAGGCAGGCAGTACGACGTTTGCCGGGACAGCTAGTATAACATAATTATAACACACCATGATATGTATAACTCACTGTGATATAATCATGTTAATCATCATTGGTGTTTAAAAATAATCTAACTCAATTGTATCATATTATGTTATAAATGTTGTTCAATAACTCATTGTGAAATAATTTAGTTCTGATTCTTTGATATTGAGAACATCATTTTACACAATTGTATCAAAATATGATAGAAACTAGTTTTCTTGAAGCTGAAATTTATATCATATTGTGTTATAATTTTGTTCTGATTATAACAAAATAGGTTATTATTTTGATTAGACCGGAGTACTTTTTGTAACAGTTTTAGTTATTTTAACATCATCCTGCATATAGTTTATAACAAAATAAGTTATGGAAAATAAATCATATCATCATAACACAATGTGTTATAAACTTGATATATTTTTCTAGTCGGGTTCTCTGCATCTTGAGCTGTCACAGTTTTTGTTGAATAAAAACAATAACCTCTTTTTGAGAATGGAAATTTTTTCAACTAGGTTTTGAAACAGTTTTATTGCTACTCTGAGAGTGGTCCACTTAGCCGGAAGATGCTCTTAAAGAGGTTATCAAGAGGTTTTGATGTATAAATCAGTTTTATTGCAAGTTTTATAAAATGAATCATGAAGATCTCATATGAAGCCGAACAAAACCTAAAATGTCACTTGGGTGACTTCTTCAGAAATTTGATTAGGAATGCTTAAAATTGCTTTCGTAACTAGAAAAGGAACGGCCTGAAAATGCGTCCAACGATTTCTGCAGATATTTTATCAAGTGCTGCTGCACAAAATTCTTTTGGAGATTCCTGGAGGAGTTATTCTAAAAACTTCTTGATCAAGGATAGGTCAAGGAAATACTACAGAAATGAATTTAGGAATTCATAGCCAATTTAGGAAATTCTTCATGATTTCCCCTCTTAAGGTTCATCCAGGAGATTTGATAGATTCTTCCAAGAATTCTTTGAATGATTCTTCCAGAGATTTCTCCAGGATTTTTTCCGAGGATTCTTCAGTGATTCCTCTACGGATTTCTTCGCGTATTTGTCCAAATGTTTATCTTAGAATTTTCACGGGGATTCAGAAATGTTTTCTTCCAGGGTTTCCTCCAGCGATTCCTACAAGGATTTTGACAGGATTTCTTCAAGAAATTTCTCCGACTACTTCTCAAAAAAACTGCACAGCAGTTTTCTTTGGGAATACTTCGATTTATTCCTCCAGCGATTTCTTTAATAATTCTCTTAGGGACTAGTTCCTACAGGGATTCCTTCAGGAATTCGTCCAGGGATTCCGCAAACTCCACCAGGTATTTCTGAAGAAATTTCTCTCCGATTTATCTTTAAATTCTTAGATAGTCTTCCAGGAGTTCCAGCAGAAGTTCTTGTAAAAATATCTCATTCAAGAATTCATAACCAAATTTATCCGCGATTCTTCCGGGAATTTCTCCGGAAATTCTCTCAGGAATTTATGTGGGAATTCCTCCACGAAAGCCTTCGAGGATTCCTCCAATATTTCCTCCAGGGATTGTTTTATAAATTCTACCGGGGATTCCTTCAGTGATTCCTTCAGCGATTCCTCCAGAGATTCCTACAGGAGCTCCTCCAAGGATTCCTTCGGGGATTCCTTAAGCGTTTTCTACTGGATTTTTCCAGAGATTTCTCCTGGAATTTTTCCAAGAATTATCTCCGCAATTTATCCACGGATTCTTCCAGGATCTCCTCAGGGATTTCTCCAAAGATTCTTACAAGAGCTCCTCGATTGATACTTCCGCATTATTAAGGGATTGCTCTTGAATATCTTCATGCTCAACTAGTACAAAACCTGTTTAGCCTAGCTTCCATGAGCACTTCTTTGGCATTGAACATTTGTATTCGTATTTTATATGTGGTGGGCATAAAAATACTTAACGCCCAAGGAAGATCAGGACATTCCAATAGCCGAAAATTCCTAAACTGAATTGAAGCAATGAGCATTGTTCTGCTGAATGCCCGCGATGGCCTGCCTTTCTTCAAATTAGTGTTCTTAGAGCACTTCCACTGTTGAAAATCATTCCAAAATGTTCAGTTCCGAACATTTTGTCCCTATGCTCTGTACGTCAGGTGTTCTTCACAAGCAGGTGCATCCCAAGCAACACACATGTTATAATAGAGCTACGACAGCGCAAGTTTTGGTTGTATATAAGTTTATTTGACGTAATTCTAACATTGTGTTGAAATAACGTAAAATAAACATCTATATAACCAAAACGTGCGCTGTCATAACTATTATATAACATGTGTGTTGCTTGGGATCCGTTCCAACGTAGGAGACCGCGCCTCAAAACTAGCCGATCGCAAAGCCCACAATCACGAGAGGTGTCAAATATTAATGAGAAATTTACATCTCGCACTTTAGAAGAAACATACATGGCTATGGCTGCAAGCAAAACCCAACCAAGAAGAAAAACTCAAAGCTGAAATTCTGGTCCCCATATCTCTCGTCGTGCCATGTATTCGTCGTTCTCGTCGTCGTATACCTAGCCCACTAGATAAGCACCCATTCTCGATCTTGAAGTCACCCAGGTGACAACGCAGCGACGCGACGCGAGACGGGAAGTCACGGTTCATCGCCCTTCTGATGAATTGCTTGTAGGGCTTATCTTTCTTTTTTTTCTCGTCGTCGTCGTCGTCGTCGCTGGTTTGTCTAGGCAAACCTCTCGCGCGGGTGACAAACAGTCAACCATCCGTATGGATTCTTCATCAATGGATTAGGCGGTTCAGTTGATTTATTTGGCAATTGAAGCGTCGTTAGTACTAGTTA
This sequence comes from Aedes albopictus, assembly GCF_035046485.1. NCBI lineage: Eukaryota > Metazoa > Arthropoda > Insecta > Diptera > Culicidae > Aedes > Aedes albopictus. The sequence continues at coordinate 401,999,446 of NC_085138.1, read as the reverse complement.
AAATATTCCCACAGAGACCCATCCGAAGAAAGTGCATCACGCAAATAGCGTCACGTTCCTCCCGACCCGCGGGAGAGTTACACAATAGGATCGTTAGCCTCGGCATTGAACAACACGACCCACCTGGCTCGCGCGGTGAAAGATTACGCAAGAGATATCCGATTACCTTTATAGGCTCGGTGGGTAGCAGCAGTGGGTCCAAAAGAGCGAGACGCGAAAGGGCACCACTAGTCAACAGAGGGGATCAATTTGTGATAATTTATTCCGATACGCGCGCGCGCCCCCCTCTGATTCGGTTGGTTGGTGGTGGATGCGAGTTGTCTCCGGTCATTAGTGGGATGACTTGATTGATAGTCGGTCGAGATGGGGATTGGGATTTGGGAATCGAATGGAATGGAAGAATGCTTCCCGGAATCTTCGGATGATGGTCCGACGGTCGATTGATCTCTGGAATCGAATTTGAGCGATGCACGTGGCCAACGGTACTTGGTGGGATTCTGACCTAGATTTGGCCGGGGTGAACGGAAATGTCAAACCTGTATTGATGAATCGTAGGTTGTGTGATTGATAATTCGAATTGTGCACGTTCCACGAGCTATATTTACATCTATGTGAATAATTCTGTGGGGTAAGGTCGAAGTGCTGTTCACGCTGGTTTTCAGCAAGACCAAGCTGAAGATGGCTGGATTCAATTCCCACTTGGCCCAGGATCTTTTCGTGTGCATAAGAATGATCAAACTTGAAACAAAAGGAATGAAAAACTAATTTGAAGTATCGTAAGGATTGGGAGGAGAAATCCACGGTGGAATTTCTGAAGAAAATACACTTGGGTTTTTCTGTACGAATTACCGGAGAAAATCCAAAAGGAATCCCAGGAAGAACTCCTGGAGGAAGCCCCGGAGGTTCCTGGATGAATTCCTGAAAAAAATCTTGTAGGAATTTCTAAAGGAATCCTCGAAAGAATTCATAGAAGAATCCCCAGAGAAATTTCTAGAGGAATACCGGAGGATTTTCTAGAGAATTCTTTAGAGAAATTACTAGACGAATTCTCCATGGGAATCCCCATGAAAACCCCTGAAGAGTTTCTACAGGAATCCTCGAGGGAATTCCTAGAAGAACTCCTGGAGGAATTTTTGAAGGAATCTGGAATCCACAGCAGAATTTCTAGATGAATTACCGGAAAAATCCTCGGAGGAATTCCTGGATAAATTCGAGGGCTTGGAGAAATTTGTTTATGAATTCCTGGATAATTTCCTAGAGGTATTCTTGCAAGAACTATTGGAAGAATTCTTTGAAGGATACTCGAAAAAAATCTTGGAGGAACATTTAGAGAATTCCTGGACGTTTCTCTGAAAGAACCCTTGGAGGACATCTCAGAGGAATTTTATGATAAATCCCCAGAGGAATTCCTTAAGAAATACCTGGAAAAAATCCTGGAGGAATCCCTGGACACGTTTCTGAAGGAATCCCTGTAGAAATTATTGGATTAGTCCCTGGAAAAAAATATTAAAGAAATCCTAGGAGGAATTAACAGAAGAATTCCCAAAGGAATATACAGAGGAGTTTTTTGAGGAATACTTGGAGGAATTCTTTCAGGAATTCCTGGAAAAATTCTCGTAGAAATCGCTGAAGCAATCCTTATAATCAAAACATTTTGAAGGAATCACCGTAAGAATTCTAAGATGAGTCTTTGCACGAGTACCTGAAGGAATCCTGAGGAATCCATGGAGAAATCCCTGGAACAATCTATCGAGGAGCTCATGGAGCAATCTTTAGAGGAGAAAATCATGAAGAGTTTTCTAAATTGGCTATGAATTCTTAATTTATTTCTTGGAGTAATTTCTTGACCTATCCTTGATCAAGAAGTTTGTAAGATAACCCTTCCAGGTATCTCCAAAAGAATTTTGTGGAGCCGCACTTGATAGAATATCTGCAGTAGCGTGGCTCAAACTATCACATGCCAAAAAGATCGATGGGCACCCTTCTTATTTCGTTCTATATGACGGCACGATGCTCTGCTCAAATTTTCAGCTAAATTCGTTAACATTTGGGAAGGGCTGAACTTTTTTGAAGTTTGTATGAGAATTTATATGGGAAAACATCGTTTTTAGCATTTTTCTCGTGTAGGACTCTAAATCACTTAACCAATTATATAGAACTATTGCCTTATATGAGCCGACTTATTTTGTCCAAGACCGCAAAGCCATCCGAAGCTTGTGAGAAAAGATATTACTTACAGACCATCCACCACCAGACATAACATTTAAGGTGTAAAGGAATAACAACAGCAATAAAATCTTACTGATTGGGCATGTACTGTCCAGGCTATAGCTTTTTTTTACAGGTGTTTGATCACGTTGCGGTCTTCGGAAAAGTTTTTTGGCATATCCTAGATAAATCTTCTATATAATCGATTTCGTGGTTTAAGAAAAATGATAACCTCTCGAGAGAACAATGCAAAAAAAACGATGTTTTTCTATATAAACTCCTATACAAACTACAAACGAGTTTAGCACCGCCCAAATGATAACGGATTGAGCGATTTGATCAGAGGATTGTAGCGTCATATAGAACGAAATAAGAGGCCCATCGATTTTTTTTGTTTTTACCCTATGAGTTCTTCTATCTGTTCATGTTTCCGAAGTAATTTTAGGCATTCCTAATCATATATCTGAAGGAATCATTTGAAAGAAACTTGTAAGATTTTTTGCAGAAAGCTTTGAAACTACTCTAAAATGAATTTCTGAAAATGAACTTTGATCGATTCCCTAGATAAATCTTTTGAAGTATCTCTTGAAGAGTATCTAGAAAATCCATGTGGGAAGTTTATTTGTAGATTCAAAGGTATTTCTGGGATGATTAACACACTTTCTTGAATCTTAATTCTTAATCGCAACGAAATTCATAATGGATATTGTCAATCATTTGCAAAAAAATATTTCGTAAATTAGGTGTACCGGAGTTTTCACAGGGCCCATATAGCCGAGGCGGTAAACGCACGGGTATTCAGCATGACCATGCTGAGGGTGACGGGTTCGATTCCCGGTCGGTCCAGGATCTTTTCGTAAAGGAAATTTCCTTGACTTCCTTGGGCATAGAGTATCTTCGTGCCTGCCACACGATATACACATGCAAAATGGTCATTGGCAGAGGAAGCTCTCAGTTAAAAACTGTGGAATGCTCATTGAACACTAAGCTGAGAAGCAGGCTTTGTCCCAGTGAGGACGTTACGCCAAGAAGAGGAGGAGGAGTTTTCACATAATTTTAAAACCATGAAGTTTGGTGATACTTTTCTTAGAATAGTTAGAGCATTCAAGAAATACAAGTTATGATCAATATTTTCTCATCTGCAATCTTATCCCCTTTTCGCCTCTCTTTTCTACTCATTTCTTATTTTTTTCTCTCTTTTTTGTTATCTTTGCCTCTCCTATGGTTTTCTCTTCGCTTTCCTTTTTTCCAAGTCTTTTATTATGTTCTTTTTTACTTCTTTCGGCTGTTTCTAGTTCTCTTTCTAATTCTTTCCACCTCTCCAAGCCTCTCCACCTTTCTTATTTTTTCTCGCTTTTTCAACTATTACAGTTGGTACAGCTTTACCAACGGTGATGATTCTCAATATAATAATTACAATAACTTCAGAAATTTGCAAAATTCATCCAAAAATCCTGTAAGTAATTCTCGCTGAGACCGTCCCACTATTTACACCTTTCCTATGAACATGTTTTGAAGGTAATTTTCTGAGAGCCCTCGACGAAAAAGTAAAGACAACGCATTTGGTTGGCTCAAATTAGGATTAGAAATTTCTAGACCAAACACAAGCTATGTAAGCAAGTAACGCTGCAAACAAAAGGCAACCCGCCAGAAGAAAAACGATCACAGGATTGACTAATGGACCAAGAACAATAATGAAACCTCGTCATCCTGGGATTGGACTTCGTTATCTATTTAGATAACTGGGCACAATTAATGTTGTGTGTTGCATGTTTGTGTTTTGTGCATTTGTAATGTTCCATTTTACTTTTCGTATCCCACTAGATTCAAAATGTGGAGCTCGATGCAGAAAATAAAATGCGCATTTGTAGGGTTCTGTTAGCAGTTGTCCAAATTGTGGTACTCATCGTGAGTACAATGCGTTTGTAGTGTTCTGCACATTTTTTTTCGTTATATTGGCGCCCAACGTGGAGCGTTGTGCATTTACAAGGTTCCAATGTTTTATTCGTCACAATGACGTAGCATTTTGGGGGGGGGGGGGGGGAGGATGGAGTCTGGGATTGACGATTTGACGATTGACGATATGACGATCCATGTATTAGGTATGCTATGAGAGGGAGGAGGGTAGTAAAAAAATCGGCCAAAAATGTTTCGTCATATATAGACGATCCCCAACAGCGATCTGGGACTGCACCACCCACGAGTTTATGCGACTTGTTTAATGCTAATGCTAATCATCTAGGTGAGCTTTAAGTGATTCAAGCAAATTTCTTAGAAGTTGTCAAAGATGGTTAGAAGGAAAAAGATGGCCGACTCTAAATTCTATTGAGTGAAAAGAGCAAAAAATATCCTTGTTGGCTGGATTCAAGTTAGCATGTACCATTTCCAGCTAAGTTAAATCACGCTGAAACAGCGTAACACGAAATTGCATCGAGTATATATCGAGTAAAAAAATCATAACGATCCCCAAAAAGACAATTCTAGAGAACCACCAGCAAGGCACTTTTGAAAAACCTCTCAGAGGGTGATATCTCATGAGGACCTGACCTGGGCAAAGTTTGAGTTACGATACGTGACATTACAAATTTATAACAAAACGCATTTTAGTTTTGTTTTACTCTAGTTTGCATATTTTGGCGAATTTACAGTTATGTTAATAATGTAAATAAGGATTAAATTTCGACCTGCAAAAGGTTATCTAGAACGGACGTGCCGCGGACCCAACATGCTAAACTCACCCCCAAATCAACCGCTATATAACTAATTACCCATTTCAACCCGCAACTTCAGTCCGTTGCAAGTTCGACAAAAACGATGAAGTACCTTGCGCCGCTCTTACTATTTTTTGTTGCCACTGGCAGCGGATACACCCAAGACGTGACCCCAACACACCACAGTGCCACGCAAAAAATGCCATCCACCCTGTGGTACGAATGCGTCAACTACCTCAACCAAACGGACACCGAGCCCGGCAATTGCATCTACCGGTGCATAGCGCTGTTGGCCCGTTTCTGGGACGATCGACGAGCTCGGGTCACCCGGACCATCGACCGGTTCTACCTGACGGATGCGAACGACACGGACTACCGGAACCGAACGGAGCAGTGTCTGGAGGAAACGCGCGACACCTTTCCGATGTGGGAGACTTGCCAGCGGGCGACTTGCGGTATGACGTGCTATAACGATCAGTTTGGGGAGGTGATCACGGAGCGGCCTAGTTTCATTCCGTTTACCGAGTTGGGACATCGGCGTGTGGTTCGGGAGTGCGTGGATATCCTGCAGATTGGGGCGGTCGCGAGGCAGGCTATTTTGAACGAGGGTTTGGTGGCTGTGCCGGAAGGTCGGTGTCTATTGCGGTGCGTATTGCTGAGAGAGGGGTTATACAACGACTGGAGGGGGCCTCGGGTCGGGGCGCTCTGGGTGCAGACCGAAGGCTACGAGGATCGGTTCTTCGATACGGCGCAGAAGTGCTTCCCGTTGCTGAAGATGGAGACGTTGGAACCTTGTGAGCTGGCCGCACGGTTCGCTGCGGAGTGCTTGCCGGCGAGGATTTCCTTTGTGGACGCGGTATATAAAGCATTGTGTAGTATTAGTTAATAAATTATCCAGTGAAGCGAAGATTTTAGTTGAAATGTTCTTGAATCCATAACATACCTCTAAGTTTGTACCGGAATGCACTATGACAATCGACGTAGGGTATTGGTTCCCTTATTAAGCACGTGGCTCCCATTTTAATCCTACGAAAAACAAAGGATTGAAGCGCTGTTTGTTTTGTTTCTTATTTTTGTATTTTTTGTTAGAAATGAGCACCCATGAAAACAAAAAGAACGGAATCAATCGATGCCGTAATCGCTTGTTCTCGAATAGGATGAATAAGAGAGCGTGAGATTACTGATGGCACACATACCCTATGATGGGTGAAATTCATTATCACAATTGCATTTGTCATCTACCGTCATCACCTGTCCAAGCAGTTCACTGCCCTCTCTAATTAATACAGTCATCATTGTTTACCCAGTCCACCCAATCACTGCATCAACCATTGGTTGCTGGTTTCTGGTTGACTGTGCACCTGTTGTTTGGGTGTTTGATTTATTGCAAACCAAACTTCGCGCTGCTTCAATACATCTAATTCGTTACACAGCCCAGTTTCAGTTTTCAATTTTCGCTCCCCTAGAGGCGTGCAGAGCTCGCTCTCGTTCATCATCGCATGAATGATTTTTCTTGTAACTGTATTGAAAAAAGTGAAATCTTTCCCCCTTTCCTGTCCGTACCTTTTGGGCGTTGCGGCGTTGGTTGGAACTCTATTTTTGAAACTCTTTTCTTTTACCTGCCTCCTGTGGACACACCTTTACCGAGCGAGAGGTATAGCAATAATTAAGCGATATTTTTCCCGAAATGAATCACCGAACAAATCCAATAACGAGCACCTTGAACAATAATGCACCGCGAATTGAATTACATACGATGATGTTGGAGTGGATCGATTTCGCAGGTGGATCGCTGCTTGGGGATGTAGGGTTTCTCGTCGGGAAACAGTACCCTGCTACTCATCCCGAACCATTTGTTAATTATCGCATGATACGCTTATTCGATTTCTCATTTTGTATGAATGGTACCGTTTGATATTAGATTTTGGGTTTTGGAACTCAACAACACGTTACAAGGGCTAAAGTTGGATATGACTCATAGCGGTTAAGATTACCAGGCAATCCGTAAAGTAGCAGCTACTTGCTTAAGATTTCAAAATTTTAGCGCCCCTACACTGGTACGCCCTTATGGAAATGACTTCAGTAATGCGCATTAAGAAAATTATTCGGACGACTTTTCCTAACCTGGAAGACATTCTTGTGGGAACCTTATAGGAATCCTTGTATGAAGTTCAGGAAATTTTCATGGAAGAATTTCTCAATAAATCCCTGCTGAAATTCACAAAAAAAAAAAATTGTTGCATTAGTAGTCTGAGCCTCTGGAAAATGAGTATTGTGTTGTTCTTTGCTGTGCATGCCTCGCTCCTGTAAGGGGTGAGTATGGCAGCATAATCGATCGCGTTCGCTATTGTCACGAGGGAAAATCAAAACAATAGATGCGCGGGTGTTGAGTGTTCAGTATTGTGTTATTCTTTGCTGAGTATTGTGTTGTTCTTTACAGAGAAGAACATTAATCAAGACAATTAGATGATCGGCATTGAATCACAAAAACCCCACAACAATTGGTGAGATCTTTCCAATATTATTTATTTATTTATAAATAATTCTACTTCAGTATATTTACTTTATAACTGCATATAAGTTGAAAATTCGCTATTTTCAACATCCTTTCATCTATTGGAAGATGCTTCAGTTCTGGGCTCTTTCTAAGTTGATGAAGGGATTTATAAATGCTTGCAAGGACTTGGCCAGGTGTGTGGAGCTGAGTGAATCTATGACATTGTAGATAGTAGCGACATCAGCAATGTCATTGGAAATTCAACTTTGCAACTCCATCCAAGATTTGTGCAAGTATTCATGCTATGCTATGCTATGCTATGCTAGTAGTCTGAGCCTCTGGAAATATTATTAATAAATCTGGATGTTTATGGAGTAAGTGGCAGAATCCATAAATTGATTTCTAAAGGACTTTTTATATGAATCCCTGAAGGAGTATACGAAAAAATCCCTCGTCAAATTCCCGTAGAAATCCTTGGAGAAATTATTGAAACAATCCTTGGATGAATATCTGAAGGAATCCGAGAGAAATTTCTGAAGAAACAATCTGAAGATTCAATGAATATCTGAAATAATTTCCAAAGGAACCCATTGAAGAATCTCTAAAAAAAATCTGAACAAATTCTAAGGTAATCCCTGAAGGATTTCCACAACAAATCCCTGGAAAGTTCTCTGAACAAATCCCCGAAGAAGTTCCTTTATCGATCCTTCGAGAAATTTGTGAAAAAGTTCCTAAGGGGTGAACATTTCTAAAAATCTGAGGAAATCTCTCGAGTACGTAATTTCTAAAAGAATTCTTGAAAAATTTTCAATTGGTTTTCCTGGATTAATCCGTGACATTTTTTTCGGGAAGAATCCCTGTGGGTATTTCTTAAGGAATCCACAAAGCAATTTTGGAAGAACATTTCCGAAAATTATCTAAAGGAATCCATGGAGATTTTTTGGAGGCATTTTGGAGACTCAAACAAAACACTGAAAAAAATCAGATAGAATTATGAACTTCGGATTTGAACGCTGGGGAAATTTCTGAAGCAATCTATGGAGGAATTTATGAGGAAGCCCATGTAATATTTTCTGGAGAAATATTTGGAGACTTTCGTGAAGGAATCTTTTAAGGTATTTCAAAAGGAACCCCTAGAGGAATTTCGAAAGGAAAACCTAGAGTCTTGAAACTATCAAAGAAATTTTTTGAGAGATTAAAAAAATTTTTTTTGGAAAAGAGTCTGAAGGAATAACAAGAAAAATATCTGCTGTTGATCCTTGAAGATTTTTGCAGAAAAATGCTGGAAGAATTTCCAATGGAATCTATGAAATATTTCCCAAAGAATCAGTGAAAAGATTTCTGGATTAGGAATTGCAGATACATTTGGGAACCATTTGGAAGGTTATGTAGAAAACTCCGAAGCAAAGATTGTTCAAAATTCTGGAGAGGTTTTAGGAGAAATTTCTGAGCAAGGTATGAAAGATTTCCTGGAAGAATCCCACAAGAAATTTCGAAATTTGCGGATGAATCCCTAAAAGTTTTTTTTAACTATCCCTGAAAAACCATCTAAATAAATGTATCCCTGACAGATTTTCTGTAAGAGACTCTACAGAAATTTCTTAAAAAGTTAATGAAAGATTTTCTTTTTCAATACCAGTAGAAATTTCTGGAGAAATCATATTTTTCAATAAATTCCTGAAAAAAAATCCTGTAAACCTTTCTGAAAAGTGGCTGAACAAAATCAGTGAGATTTTCTGAAGGAGCATCTCTTGAGAAGTTTCTCAAGAAATCTATTGGATAAATTCTGAAATAAAAAACAGCTAGAGGAATTACTGAAAGAAGCCCTGAATGCTTTTCTTAACAATCCGTGGAGGAATTTCTGAACAAAAAAATGCAAAATTTTTGAAAAGATTTGTCTACGACACTTATGAAGGAATCTTCACTAGTAGAAGGTGTTTTTTTTTTTCAGGAATTCCTCCAGAAAATTCACAATAGTTTCTTCTGGAAGTTTCTCCAAGGGTTGGATCGTAAACATCTCTTCGGATTTATTATTTCAGAAATTTATTCAGATGTTTTTTTTTTTTTCAAGAATTTCTCCAGTACCTTTGTTTGCAATATTTTCACGGATTCTCGAAGATATTTTTCAGAAACTTCCTTCAGAAATTTCTTTATCATTTAATTCAGAAATTCCTCAAGTTTGCCCTTTGGAAATTTCTTTATGGATTGTCTTAGAAACTTCTCCAAGAAATTTTCCATAAATTTCCCCAAAATTTTTCCAAAATTCTTCTGGATATTTCTCTGAAGTCATCGCAAGGAGTTCCTCCAGGTGTTTCCCGAGGGATTGCTCCAGTAACTCTTTCAACGATTGTTTTTGAAATTGCTTCAATAAAATTTGTTCAGGAATCTCGTCAGGAAATTTTTAAACATTCCTTTAGATAAGAATTTCCTTCTGCTTGCCTTTGAAGGCTAACTTCAATATTTTTTGTGTAATTTCATAAAATATTTTTGTTAAGTTCTGTGGAGAAGTATCTGAAAGACTTCCAGGAAGAATCTTTAAGGGAACCCCTGGTAATACAGTAAAACCTCCATGAGTCGATATTGAAGGGACTATCGACTCAAGGAAATATCGAGTAGTGAAACAAAAATCCTTTGGGAAGTTTTTTGGGGGACCATCATAGTAACCCAGAAATTATTTTTCAGTATGGAAAAAAATACCTCCATGAGTAGATATCGGGTTCGACTGTATTTCTGCAGGAATCCCAGGAGGAATTCCAAAAAGAAATCTTCTAGTTATTTCTTTGGTAACCCCTGACGTTTTTAAGGGATTCTTGGAGATACCTTTGGGAGAATTCCCAAAGAAATCTCTGAACATTCTTTGAAAATGCTGATAATCCATAAAAAAAACATCCATGAGGTAATTTCTTGCCGACATTCATGAAAAATTCCTTGAACTACTACAGGAGTCTTTATTTAGAGACATTTCTGATGGAATTCCTGAGTAAATTTTAGATGGTACCTTGGAGGAATTTTGAAAAAAAATATAATTCCTGCATGTCCATATAAGTCCTCCATCCAAGGACTTATGATGGAGATATTTCTTAACGATTTCTTAGAGGATTATGTGAAAGAATCCCAAGGAATTCCTGAAAGAATTTAAGAAAGAGTTGCTTAAGAAATTTCTGGAAACTCTTTCTCAGAAACACGTGGTGAAACTTGTTTAGGAATATATTTATTGATATTTTTTTGAATTAATAATTAATATATTGTGAAAATTTTCTAGAGAAGTCTCTTACCCAAATTTGAAGGAGGTTTTCCTAAAAAAATAAATCCGGAGGAATTCGTGAACGTATTTCTAAAGGAATCCCTGAAAGAAATTCTGGAGAAACTCTGAAACTTTTGTAAAGATTCCAAGACAAATCACGTGAGAAATTTCTAAAGAAGTTGATTTCAAACTTCCTAGGAATTGTATCTGAACAAATTTCTGAATTTCCTAAACAATCCGAGTGAACTTCCTAAAGGTACCCTTGGATGGAATTTCTTGTGAAATACCTGGAGGAGATCATGAATATCTGCATAAATCACTGGAAGAATATATTCGCTGGGATTACCAAACAAAATCATGAAAGAATTTCTGAAGAATTCCCTGGAGACATTTCATAAACTTTGTGAAGAATAAGCTTTAGTTAAAATTCACGAATAAAAAGAAATTAAAAAAAAATTCATAAAGAAATTTACATATATAAGAAGCCCTTAAAGATTTTTCGAAGCATCACGAAGCAATAACATTCACAATACTTTGGAAATGGAATTCCTAGCGTTATTTCTGAATGGGGAACATCTATGAATTACGGTAAGGGATGGGGTTCACAAAAGTGTGACAATCCATAAACAAATTTTAGTGGAGGGCCATTGCAAAAAGTGTGCCAAGGGAGGGTGGAGGTGGTGGGTGGATTTGGACATATTTTGAGTGACCTAATTTATGGAAATTCTAAGGGATCAGTGGAGCCACTTTAGGAGGTACTCTGTAGACATTTTGAAGGAGTTTCTTTAGCATGTAAGATTTCACATACAATTATTTGTGAAATTTCTGAAGGTATCCTCTATTTTTGAAGGAATTTCCCTCCAAGAGTGTCATTTTGTAAGTTGTCATATACCAAATATTCCAATGAGATATGCCGAGAATAAGTAAGAGAAGGTGTTTGTGGGCTTCCGCAAAAATGCATCCAAGAATGCTCGCTTAATACGAGTATCTTCAAAGTATGGCAGTAAGAAATCTTATATATAGCAGATGATTCACAAAACGAACTTTAAAATACACCAAATAAGCACCAGAAATAAAGTACAAGCTGTTTAAAACTTGCCACTTTAATTGCTATCAGGTTCAAACAGGTGGTTCGTGAAGTGTTGGCGAGAAAAAAAAAGTTTCATCGTTTTCTTATCGGCGTGGGAAATTTTGTTTGGCGGCGTGGAAAAATTTGAGCAGCGGTGCGCCGGGTCAAATTGACTGGCGGCGGCGGCGTGAAAAAATCGTCGGCGACGGCGGCGCGGTGCGGCGGCGCACACGTCTAGTCTGTATGTGTGTTTGTATGTATGTCTGTGCGCAACAAAAGTTCACTCATTTTTAAGGCACTTCCCATTGGTGGATTTTTCGGATTTTAACTCGAATCGAACCGGAATTTTACCACATTGTTTGCTATTCAAAATGGTTCGGATCGGCCGAGGCGTTCCGGAGTTGGCTACGTGGCTATATAGGGGGTGGCCAAAATGTTTGGGATAGGCAACTTTTTTTTCTCTCTCAAAGAAAGTTTAACATGCTATAACTTTTCATACAGTGTATCAAAAAATCTCAAATTTTGACTGTTTATCAACCTATTATACGTGCATCATTGGTACAAATTTGGGCTCGATTGATTAATCTTTCACGAAGCTAGAAGTTTTGTTCTGTTAGTTTTCACCCAAGGAAGGTTTATGAGGCAAAAAACATGGAAAAATTGAGAGTTTAAGAAAATCGATCTTCCATACATTTTGACCGGGGACTTGGTCTTAGCTAGAAACTTGAAACGCCAAAAAACGCAGTAGGCAAGACAGAGTTTGACGGGTATAGCCAGTTAACAATATGTTTGTGCTTCACAAATTATTGGAATTTAGGTACTTTTTGAACGTTGAAGAAAGTTATCATGGATTGATCCTTTTTGGATTTTTCTTGAAAAAAAAGGAAATTTTTTACATCAATGTCAATAAATTTTAGTGTTGATATCCAAAGATTTTCCATTTCTGTTCTCAAGATAAATCTTATCAGATATATTAGAGCCTTTTAAAGTTTAAGAAAGAACACATTTAGTAATACATAGTCGTATCAAGTATAAATATATTGTTGATAACCGTTCAAAATTTCATTCAATTCAATGATGCACATATGCCGGGGCCCGTGGCGTAGTTGGTCACACGTTCGCTTCATATGCGGATGGTCATGGGTTTGATTCCCAGCCCCGGCACTTGCAATTTTTCGTCAGTTGCTTTTCCCCCGAGAGCATCTGACACTGAGCCCTCTTCTGAGCCCCATGGCTCAAACGGACCCGGATACCTGGACATCGGCGAACTGCTACTCATAATGGACCCCCAATCGGACTGGAAAGGAACAACGGCCATCCATCATCATCCTTGTGCTCATCAGCAGCAACAGCAGCAGCAAGCAGCAGAAAGGCAACCAGTTCGATAAAGTAGAATAGAATCTAGGCGCTGTACAAAATGTAAGTGCAGCTGTCAATTGAAATTGCTCACGTAGTGCCCCAGTGGACAATAGAGCTGTAAATTAGGTTAAGTGATTAAGAATAAAAAAAAATGATGCACATATTATAGGTTGGCAAACAGTAAAAAAATTGTGATTTTTGATTCACTGAGAGAAAAAGAAGTTGCCAATCCCAAACATTTTGGCCACTCCCTATATTTGGTATTGAAAAGATGTCTGGAGTTCCAAAATGGCGAATAAAATATCCAAGATGGCGACCAAAATATCCAAGATGGTGTCTCAAAATTCAAGATGGCGACTCTTTATTGGAGTTTTAGGACCTGAAACTATGCAATATGGGTATATTTGATATGGGGAAAAAGTCTGGACCCAAAAATGACAACCACGATATCCAAGATGACGGTCTAAAAGCCAAGATGGCAGCTCAAAATTCAAAATGGCTTCTGTTTAATGGAATTTCAGGCTCAAAAATCAAAAGCCAGATAAACGATATGATCTCTGATGCCATGAAGTGATGTGGTATTCATTTTTGAAGACATCAGAAAGGCGCTATCACCGCTAGGTGGATTAATTAGGGTTTTTTTTTTCTGTGTAGCCACTCGCCCTTCATTGCAACCATGAAATTCATTTGGGGAAATAAACTGAACCCGTTTAGGTAAAAAAATCTATTTAGACAGTCCCTACTAATTACCTTAAAGAAGGTTTGGCTCTACATAAGTTCTTATGTGCATCTTACATTTTCTTCTTTCTTGGCGTAACATCCTCAATGGGACAAAACCTGCTCCTCAGCTCTATGAGCATTTCCTTCTATGAAAGCTTCCTCTGCCAATGAGTGTTTTGAATTTGTATATCGTGGGACAGGCACAATAATACTGTGCGACTAAGGCAGGCAACGAAAGTTCCTGAACCAACCGGAAAGCCAACTCGTCACCCTCAGCATGATCATACCGAGTACCCGTGCGCTTACCCTGTTGGCTGTATGTATGGACCCGCCATCCATTTGATTTATACTGAGCTCAATTTATCATATCTATACCATCGTCGAAAGTTATCCAATTTCACCCAAAACAAGATCACGCGGGCAACATTGATCCAGATCCATATCGAAGCAAGTTTAGCTGAATCGTTAATGTTTACGACCGCATCAACGCCTCACAGCAGTAGTCAGTCGGTCCAACCAGATCTTCCGAAAGTCCCGCTAGAACTCGCTTCAACGCGCTTTTCATCCCGGGCACACAATCGGAACTCGGCAATGGCAATGTGTTTATAACAAGTTTAAATTTTACGCACCAAACAGCAGCCACCGCGCACGGCGTCGACGATAAAAGCGAAACGACGGCCGTCAGCCAGCCATTCCGCCTGGATACCGGCGCGGCAGCGCCCCATCATCACCATCGCCATGGTGTGTGGATTTCATTTAATTGGTGCTGAACCAGTGGCCATCGAAATCGGGCCATCTCTCCGAGCCCCAAGCCCCAAGGGGAGAGCGGGAGATCACCCGAAATATGTGTGTCAACCCAGTTTCGGTTGCTGCACCACAAGTCCCAACTCGAAGACGGCATCGGCATACGTACAGGCAACCTGATCCAATCGGGACTCAACCACACCGTCGTCAGTAAGTCAGTCAGTCAGTGCTCGCGATCCAATTGTGGGGGGATCTCTTTGTAGGAGACCTCTACGGACGTCTACTGAATTACCGTTCTAATGACGTCTGTTTGAAAAGCTGGATGCTGTGATGACGGCGGCGGTGGTGTGCGGGCGCATCTGATATTGATGATCTCGGAATAGGTTTCTGTTACTTGTAAACATGGTGTGGGGGATCGCGAGGGACGCGATCAAGTGACGTAGATATGCCGTGCTTTGAAATGGGAGATGAGAGAGACACAGTTTTGAGATAAAAACACTTGTGTTTCATATCCATTAGAGTGTAGGATCTCTGGGGAGGGGTCCTAATTTGGACATTTTATGGCTTATAACTTAACCAATATATAATTGACTTAACTTTTTTACACAAAATTCAAGTCAATTGGTATAAAATTGACTAAGTTGTAAGTGAAAATTGTCCAAAATAAAGCCCCCTGCTGATCTGGTCAAGTAATATACAAATTTCTACGGTGTTTTCATCCGAAGAAATTGCTTCGTTTGAAACGAGCGATGAAATTGACAACTTTTACTTCCTTCTAATTTGAACACGTCTTATGAGAGTTTTGAAGCACACATGAGAACATCTTTCCTTGATTAAGAAATTAAGCTTTGTCATCTAGGTTCAAATGACCATCCCAAGACCCAGACAACCAGTAATCGTAAAGGATGTTGCATAGGATGATAATGTGGAGGCCATATGCGTGCATGCCTCCATTTAGGCGCATGTAAAATGTACGCATAGCGCCTCCACTTTAACATCTTATGCAACATCTTATACGATCACTGGTTGACTGGGGACCTCTTGAACTAAAGAAAGGTTACAACATAACATTGAAAAGATGAAGACGATCAAGCTTGCTGATCCATTACATTCATGAGCATTTCCATTACCACTTTGTGAATGAATCCAACCCCCTTTTGTCGGTTTAAATCATATAGACCGTGTACCACACGTTGTCCGTGAAATCTAGCAAGTTTTTACAACCAAATTCCAAAGTTACCATATGCCGCAATTAAAATTGATCACTTCCATCAGCCTCCAAGTTTGATTTCCTCACGTGTCGTTCATTGAAATCTCTTTAAATTTCCCCTGTCGCGCCGTATACCGTCCGCCGTCAGCGAAAAAAAAAACACTCCCCAAATCAACCTCAATTTCTTCGATCCGGCTCAAAGTCACCGCAAAAGCATTCGGTACTTTTATCTCTCGAAATCGTTTCAAGCTCTAATTACGGCACACTACTGCCGTACCGCCACCTCAGCCATCCAGGGCCACCGCACCGCACGTTTGAAAGCATGAAGCACCGTTTTGCGACGACGACGCCGAGCTGATTACTTACCCACCGAATCGTCTTAGAAGAAGAGGCACGTACCTCTACGGAGTGGAGTCCAAGTCCACGACCATCGGCGGTGGAAAGCGAGAACGCGAGGCGTAAGAATGAATTATGATTTGTTTTGACTGCGCTCAAACACGAGATCTAGCGCCTTCCAGCCAGTAGCGGCTATGGTAGTGTCGGTTGCTGGCACGTTCTTTCGTTCTATGTGGAGATGCATTGCTTAGCTACCTTACTTGGGACAAACGATTCACAACGATAGGCCCCGATGGTTTTCTAGTATTTGTAGTTTACTGTTTTTTTTTTTCCTTTTTACGATCATAGAAAGGTTGTAGAATCAGTTTGTAATATAATTGATATGGTAAGAAACTCTCTAAAACCCAACAACCCCATTAAAATTGGGTAGGATTTTTATCTTATTTCCGTCATACTAAGCACTGACCAATAATGATCGAGTTTATTCGTGCACCTCGTCCAATGTCTCGTGGCCGGTTTGGTTCCAATGACTAATTCATCAATTAGCTTGCATATCATGTAAAAACATATTGTAAAACAACTACCATTTCCTTTTAATAATAAGATTCAATAATTGTCCTTCGAATTCTATTTCCATCTAGTCCACGTCTATTTCGGGCACAACGAGAATTCAATTCCCGCCACACTTTCTACGTGACTCTATGATACCTATGATAGTCAAAAATGTGGATTGACCTTAGTGGTGTGTTCGAAAAGTCGGTCAAATTCTTCACAATTCAAATCAAATCATGTGTTCAATTCATAGCACTATTGAGCAGAAAGCTTTAAAATTGAGATAGATGTAGCTTGAGAGTAACGACCAACATATTTCGGTTCTGCCCACCAGATCATAAAATGCCATTACAGTGTGGTTGTGCAATACGATGCTTCGTATGCAAAAACTCCACGCACACATTTGCTTGCATCTCCTCTGGGACGAAGGCAACTTTGTGTTTGCAATTTGCCGACGAAAAAAAATAACAATAGTTGTCTAATACTTGAGCAGCTTTTGCTTCGTTCAGCAGCGATAAACTCTAACATTGAAGTGCCACAGAGCTTTTGTTGGGTGTGAATTGGAGAACAGTTCAGTAAGTGAATCCGGTGAATTCGGCTAGCTGCTGCATTGGTGTGGTTGCCTTCGGCAAACTCGAGCAGGGCAGAATATTAAATTCATAGCAAAAGAATCACATAGCCTGTTTTGTATCATAATTTGTTATTATTAACTTATCAATGTAATACTTTCTTATAAAATGTTTTGTTGGGCAATCTTATTTTGTTATGATCAAGCTATTGAGATTCATCCATTAAATAATATTTTATTAATATATTTTGTTGCATACCAAGTTTTGTTATTTTTCTTCTATTTAAAATGTTCAAATATGTAATGAATTCGACAATGATTTTTCATAAGGGCCTAACTGACTTGATCGATTTCTCTTCGTCGACTCTCTCTTTCGCTAATAACTTTATCAAAACAAACAATATCACTATTCTTTTTGTTTCTATACACACTCAATCCTGAATTGCTTGTTCAGCACTTTTTTGACGAAAATAGAACAGCAGAACTATTTCGGTAGCTTCGGTAATCGATTTTACTGAGGCTCAGTACACCAACTGTCAAAACCTGGTGCAAAAGGTAAACAATGCAGTATAGCTGTATACAGCTGTTCTATTTTCGTCAAAAATTTACCGAACACGGTATTCCAAATTAAGTGTGTAGCAACATGTAGTCGTCTTCGCATTTAAACCAAAAAATCTTTGGAAAACTCAATACACATTCCGTGATAACACAAAGAGAGAATCGATGAAGAGAACTCAAAAATGTCAGTTAGGCCCAAATAAAAAATCAGTGTCGAATTATATCATCACAATAACAAATTTTCAAATTCACTGCTAGATTCATTATTATTAAGTTGTTATTGAATCTAACAAAACATGTTATTAAATTGGTCTTCCAGGAACATTTGTTTGTTATGATTTTTGTTATTTTGCCGCTTATGACAGACAAGTAACATAATAAGATATGCTAATAACATAAAAATTACTTATTCCATTATACAGTTATTATGCCAAAATAACATATTTTATTATACTGTTGATATTCTCTTCTGCTCGGGAACCCCTTAATAGATCACTAAGCCTTGAGATACGGACTACAAAATCTGACACGATCTTTTCTTAACTATTCTCCGGCCTAATACTTAAGGCACATGCATCAAACTCTCACTTACTCATGGGTTCTGAGCACCCGAAAGAGTACATAAGGCCGCAATGTGAAATATCTCCATCCTGGGTGGTTGCCTACTGTTGTATTGACATGGGCTCCATCGTCTCATACATTCCACTCGTGTTTATCCCCGCTCTCCCTAATACACTCTCAAAAGCAATGTTAAACAGCAAGCACGAAAGACCATCACCTTGTCGTAGCCCTCTGCGAGATTCGAAGGGACTCGAGAGTGTCCCTGGTACGTACATCACTCGATTCATCGTCGCCTTGATCAACCGTGTCAGTTTATCCGGTAATCCGTATTCTTGCTTAATCTGCCATAGCTGGTCTCGACCGATTGTATCATACGCCAATTTGAAATCGATGTTGCACGTTGTATTCGCGGCATTTATGCAACACCTAGCGGTTGGCGAACATCTGGTTCGTTGTAGCGCGTTAACCCATGAATCCAGACTGATATTGCCCCATAAACTTTCTTGCAATCGGTGATTGACGGCATACAATTTGAGAGAGTATCTTTTAGGTAGCGTTCAGTAGTGTGATTGTGCCTTAGTTCCCGCAATCCCACTTGTCGCCCTTTTTGTAAATCCCTGAAATCTCCTAGAAACTGTTCCGAGAGAGCCAGTAAAGCCCTTTAACTCTTCTGACTGAAACGCCTTGAATCACAATAAAACGCTTGAAACGCCTTAAAATGCCTGTGGAACTACCTCTGCAACCTGGAAGCCCAAGAAGCACCCTAAGACCCTTCGGAAATATTTTGAAACGCATTTGAAGGTTCTAAAACGTCCTGAAATGCCCTGAAAGTATGTATTGAAACGTATCAAAGCGCCTTGGAAACGCGTTTGAAATCACCTCTGAAATATCCAGGAAATATCCTATAAAACCTACAAAAACGTCCTGACACTTATTGAAACGCTTCTGAAACCTCCCTGAAAATCCCATGAAATTCACCTGAGAGGCTGTGAAGCCCCCTAAACTTTACACACTCAGTTTTATTTTCCAACCTCAGCTGTACAAACCTCGGTCTCTGAATTTTAACCGAAACTCAGCTAACAAGGCGGTAGGTTGCTTGGATGAGGTCTCATCAAAACATTTAGCTGACTACTCGGCTGTGCAAATCTCGACATTTGTAAACTGAGATTCCAGAAATTCCTCCATGGCTTCCTGTAAAACAATCTCCCAGATATGTCGTCAGTAATTTCTCCAGCTCTTTCTTCAAAAAGTCTTTCAGGAATTTTTTTTAAAGAAATTCTCCTGAAAATTCCTCCGGAGAACTTTTTCCTAAAATTCTTCCAAGGATTAATTTAGGAAATCATAGATTTCTTTAGAATTTCTCCAAAAGTTCCCCAGAAATTAACTAAAGAACTGCTCTCTAAAACCTTGGATTCCTTCCGAAATTGCTCCATGGATTCCTTTCGCTTTTTAGAAAATTCTCCAGGAATTCTATTCAAAAGGTCTTCCATGGTTTCTTTCCCAAGCAACACACTCTTCAACTTCATATAAAAGTTAAGACAGCGCAACTTTTAGTTGTATAGAAGTTAATTTGAGTGTTAATTAACATGATGCCCGTAACTCTTATATGATATGCGTGTTTCAAGGATTATGAATGTTCTTTTAGAATATGTTCCATGGATTGCTTCAAAAATTCATCTAGAATTTCCTTCAGGGGATACTCAAGAAATTTATCAAAAAATTCCTGTTGAAAAACTTTCATGTATTTCCTCAGAAATTCTCACATAGTTTCATTCAGAAATCCGTACGAGAAGTCTTTCAGGAAATCATCCATTTCAGTGATTCCTTCAAAAAATCGAATGATCAGAACTCCTTCAGATTCTTTTTAGAAAAATTTTCACAATCTTCCAGCGTTCCCTTCAGAAATTCTTCTAAGGATTAGACATTTCTTTGGATATTCCTTAAAAGTTCTTTATGCGGTTCTTACATAAATTTGACCAGGCATTTCTTTTAATGGGTTACGTACAAAAGGCTGAATCACATAAGGCTGAATGATTAAAAGGCTGAAATACATATGGCTGAATGATCAAAAGGCTGAAAGCATCAAAAGGCTGAAAGGTATTAAAAGGCTGAAAAGTTTTGAAAGTTGTAGAGAATCGAATGAAATGACATTTTGAACATTAATGGCTTATCTATTGATCTTTGAAAAACATTCGACTCGACTTGAAAGGATCATAGGAAATAAAATAATTTTTGGAAATTTGGTCGAACGGACATTTGGTCAAATGAACATTCGGTCAAAACCCATTTTACGGAAGAGGAAGTATATGACATTTTGTCGATTGCACTATTTATCGAATGGACATCTGGTCACGTGAGCTAAGGCTCTAACTGCTGAAAAGACATTCGAGTGGATCATAATATTATGGATTTCGTTATCAAATTGTCTATGTTAATGTACTTTATTCAGTATCATATCAGCTAATACTCCACGAATACTAAACTCAAATTGACAAAAAAAATCGCCAACACGGATACTAGGTTGAATGAGTCTTAGATGCAAACAATTGTAACTATTGCTCAAAAATGTTTGAACTTTGTTCAGTTCAAAATTTCTAACGCGTACGAGCTCCAAATTGAACGCCAGCAGGGTACCGTGGGATCCGCGAAACTGAAATGGCTATACCTCCACCATGTTTCAACAGATTTCAAACATTTGGAGCTCATTAGATTCAGAAACTCTTCTGCTATTGGAATCATATCTGAGCGTACCAGTCCGGTCAACATGGGTTTTGGAAAACCCAGATTTCCAATCATATAATTTAATATAATACAGTAACGGAGTTAGCGGCATGAACCATCGAAAATCATAGAATCGCCTAAACGAATAGAGTCTGGTCGTCAGTCCATCAGTTGGCCATTCCTGATTAAGTTTCTCAAGGAACCATGACAGGAAATAAAAACTTTCTTATACTTCACCCCTCCTCAGCCCAATAATGTATTAACGTAGGAGATTTTCGGGTTTTCCAGAACTCCGGGGACTATACCGCTTTATTCGCGTCGATAGAAACTATTTCCCATATATGTCAAGCAATGTTGTGCGCATAGGAGTTCAGAACCGAATTCCAGCACCACAGTATGAACGCGATCAATTTGCGTTGAAGTTCATACTCGGCACACTGCGATCGAATATATTTGAACATGCAAATTGAACGCGGCATAAACTAATGAAAAGAACTGTACCCGTAGCATGCTGACTAATATGTTACCCTGGTATCTGTGAACTAAAATGGTCATATTTGCGCCATTTTTTTCGTCAATTTTAGCAATCTTTTGGACTAATTCGATTAAGAATCTCCTTCTATTGAGAGAGTGAACAAGTCCGACTATCGTGTGTTTCGAAAAATACGAATGCCTAGAGCTGTATTTCAATATCCGAGACCACAATGTCGTACCAAAGTGACGTATTTTCCCGTGACATAACATAATAACGTCCAAACATAGAGATGCGGCACAAGGTCCTAGTCCTAGGAAAGAAGGCACATAGGATTTAATGATGAAGATAAGCGCATATGAACTCAGAGCCAAATGATGTTCTTAAGCAGCAAAAGCTCTGACAGGCAAGTTCAATTTTTTGTCGTCCAAAAAATTTAAAGTGTTCAGTTCATTTTTGACTCGCGTTCAGTTCGAATACAATACTATTTGAAAGAATAGCCTATGTTTAAAAGAAGGAGAAACATCTGGTAAAAAGTAAGCAGCTTCAACACCTGAACTTAAATTATTGTTCTTTCAACATTTTAAAAGAAGCAACATCTTTGAGAAAAAAATGCTGCAGCTATAACATCCAAACACAGTAAGAACAGCCTATGTTCAAAAGAAGGAGAAATCTCTGATAAATCGTTTTTAAGGAATATGCGCACGCAGAAGCTCGCTGCATTTCACACATTGGTAAGAATGCCAGCACTGAATATATGCATATACCACAAAAGAAGAGCATATTAAAAAAAAAAACTATCATGGGAGAGTTAATAGTATGGAGATATTATCATCAAACCTTTCCACTTAGTCGTTACACTGTACTATTTGCGGCCACAATACTTACTCTCCCATCAGAGATTTTTCCCGCTTTTTTTAGATAGGCTGTTCTTTCGAGGTATATGCATAGATCATAATTTAACCGTTCAACTAGGCTGTACATGGGACAACTAGTAATATTGTAATATTATTGTAACTAGTAATATTGTACAACTAGTAATCCTCCTTAGAAATAAAATCATTATAACCCATTCGGCTAAGTGACATTTCAGGCCTGATATCCATGTTTTCAGCCTTTTGTTATTTCAGCCTTTTGAAATTTCAGCCTTTTGTTACATATCCATAGTTTCAGCCTTTTGTATTCAGCCTTATGTGCATTCAGCCTTTTGAAATTCAGCCTTATGTTACCATCCCCTTTTAATGGATTCCATGGATTTCTTCAGAATATCTACATCTACATCTACAATGATTTTTTTTCAGAAACTCCTCTATCATCCATTTTAGAAATTTTTGAAAAGATTTTAAAGTAAATTTCTTTAGGGTTTGCTTCAGATACAGGGGATAGACAAAATGATCAAGACAGGCAAAATTCTCACTTTCCAAAAAATGCCCAATTAGTTGTAACTTTTCGAAAAGTGCATCAAATATTCTCAAATTTTCACTGTAAGTTGATCAACTAGTTGTGTATCAGTGGACAAAATTTGGAAAAGATCGGGCTATTCTGCACGAAGTTATAAGCATTTCAGAAAAAGGTAAAATTATCCGATGGCCAACTTTGAGCTGTTATATCTCCGGATTCAATGAACCGAATGCAATGAAATCTTGTCTATTTATGACTTATATAATGAGCACTGAAAAACGTTTGACTAAACTTGAAAATAATGACAAGAGAAAAAGTTATAGCGATTTCTTTATTTTATGATTTTTTTAGTAAATTGGTCTATTTTTAATATGTATCCCATTACTTATTCAATGAATTGCCGCCTATGTTGTTACTTTGTTCCAAAACATATCTGTATTCAAGACAATCGGAGGGAATTTTGATGAACTATAATTAACATCTTGAATTTTGAAACGATGTTAAAATTTAAGAAAATTTGGTGTTTTATTAGAAAAATAATCCAATCGTTATAATTTTCTCCCGTGTTAAAATTTTTAAGTTATGTCAAAGGTTTTCCAAAGCTCATTATATAAGTCATAAATTGTCAAAATTTAATTGCATTCGGTTCATTGAATCCAGAGATATAACAGCAGGATAATTCTACCTTATTTTAGAATCTTTATAACTTCGAGCAGAATAGTTCGATCTTTTCCAAATTTTGTCCACTGATACACAAATAGTTGATAAACTTACAGTGAAAATTTGAGAATGTTTGATGCACTTTTCGAAAAGTTACAACTATTTGATTTTTTTTTTTAGAAGTGAAAATTATGCCTGTCCCGATCATTTTGTCTATCCCCTGTATTCCCATTCAAAAAATTCTCCATAAATTATTAATGGTAAACTTCCATTGGTTCCTTCTGAATCTCCGCCTGGAACAACTTTAATTCATTTAAACATCCTTCCGGTATTACTCCAGAGATTTCTCCAGAGTTTTTCACAAAAATTATTTAGAAAATTCCATGAAATATGCTTTCATAAATTCGAGTAAACTTCGGGAAATTATCCCAGAATTTCTCTAGACATTCGTATAGGTATTCCTTTAAGAAGTACACCAGTGACTGTTCAGGACTTGCTTTTTGGATTCCGTCGAAAGTTCCCGCAGGAATATGTTCGAGAATTTCTTCGAGGATCCATCTAGAAAATTCCGCAGGAATTCCTCCAGATATTCTTGTATCACTACTTTCAGTGAATCAGGCAGGACTTCCTTTAGATATTCCTTCAGGATGTTCTACAGATATCGTTCTACGTTTCTACCGGAAATTTCTCCGGCATTTTTTATAGGGATAACTTTGACAGTTACTCCCCGAATTTTCACAGTTTTTTTGAGGCAGGAATTTCGTATTTCAGGAATTTGTTTTTAAGGGATCTTATATACACACTTAATTTGGAATACCGTGTTCGGTACATTTTTGACGAAAATAGAACAGCAGTACATATAGGTTTTGACAGTTGGTGTACTGAGCGTCAGTAAAATCGGTTACCGAAGCTTCCGACACAGTTCAGCTGTTCTATTCTCGTCAAAAAAAGTGCTGAATAGGCAATTCAGGATTAAAGGTGTAGACATTTTTCGAGAAACTCTTCCGAAAAAAAAAACATATCCACAGAACTGCAGGAATACTTTTAGAAAACATCTCAAGAATTTGATCAATGGATTTCTCTATGAGCTTTCCTAAAAACCTCAATATGCTTTTTTGAGGGTTCCAGCAAAATCATCGTGGAAGAGTTTCTCAAATTTTTCTTCAGGAAGTTTTTCATAAACTCCTCCTGGAAATTCTTCAAGAATTCCGCTGGGACTTCTGCAATTATTCCTCTAAATATTCACTAAAAGATAGTTTTGATATTTCAACATGGCTCCACAGGAAATTTCTTCAGAGATTCTTCCAGAATTTTTTTTTTTAAATTCCTTCTGAAATTCCTTCAAAAATATCTCCGGATACGTTTTTAGAATCATAGAAAATTCAGCAAATGATTTCTTCAAAAGTACTTTCACGGATTTATTTTTACTGAAATTTCCTTAAAAGTTGCTTTAACAATCCTGCGGCGATTCTTTAGGAAATTCTTCCAATGCCCTTCTTATAAGTTTTTGAAAAAAATATTTTAGGAATCCCCACAGAAATTTCTACAAATATTCTTTTTGGAAAATGCTGATGAAGTTCCTTTAGATATACCTCCTGAGATTGCTTCAGAGATATCTACAATAATAGCTTCATATATTCCTCCAGATAATTTTTCAAAAGTTTTCCCAGAAATTACACAAACAATACTGAAATTCTCGAAAGAATTGCTTAAGGAAATTTTATGAAATTTCCTGGAGAACTGTCGGAAGGAATCGCTTGAAATACGGCGAAATTCCTGTATGAGAATACCTGTAAAAATTTTCGGATACCTCCTCAATTTTATAAAATTTGAATTCCAGAAATCATGAGAAGTTTCTGGAGGAACACTAGAAGTTATTCCAAGGAAACACTTCTCGCGCTTAGTATCATACGATTTCTCTTCATCGATTTTCTCTTTGGTTGATAACATGGCCGGTGAAATCATTTTTGATTGCTTTTGTTGTTTTAGATGCTTGTCCAAGTCGTCCTTTACCGAAACACACCGGGAGATCATCCGAATATTGGCCACATTTCCCGGAATAATCCGAAGAGAAAATCGATGAAGAGAAATCGATCATTGTAGATACGCCTGTATGATACTAAACGCGAGATTTTTTTGAAAAATTTCGGAAGGTATTCCTGGAGAATTTCGTCGAGGCCTTTCTTAAGATTTTTTTAATTTTCGCAGAAACCCCTGCAGAAATACAGTTCAAGTTTATGGTGAAATTCTTGAAGAACTTTTTTAATAAATTCTGAGGGATCCTGAGAATTTTCTTAAGGAGTCATCGGAAGAGTTTTAATAGAGGAATTCTTAGAAAAATTTCCTGAACATCTTCTGTAGGGATAAACACACAAAATCCCCAAAAAGCTGGGGAGATTTGTTAAGGAAGTCCTGCAGAAACAAAAAATAATCCTGGAGGAATTCTTTAGAAAATCGCTTCAGAATTCCCCCATAAAACGTGTTTTTGAAGAAATCAATGAAAGGTTACCTAGTAGAACTGGAATACTCTCTGTAGGTATTCACATTTCAATTTCAAGAAAATTTCCTTGAAAATTGCCAACGAATAGATTCTAGAAAAGTTTCTTAAAAAACACTACACCGACTTCAGACAAAGGCGGCACAGACTGAACATTACTAACACGAGACAACGGACAACACATATAATACCCAGTGGCCCAATGGAGAATTTTCCGTTTGACGAGAAGTTTCCCCCGACTGGAGCGGGAATCGAACCCACACTCCGAAGTTTACGAAACGCCTAGACGACTGACGCCGCTTACCCCACGGCCACGAAGCCCACAATTTCTGAGATAATATTTGGAGAAATTCCCAAAGCATTACCGTAAACATTTATAACAGAACCCCTGAAGAAAGGTCTGAGAGTATTCTCTGGTAAAGCTTCTGAATAAACGCCTGGAGTAATTTCCAATCCCTTTTTTTTCTGTGATATTTCTAAATAAACGCCTGAGAGAATCTCTGAATTTGTGGAGTTATACATGAAGGAACCTCTGAATAAACTCCAACAATAATTCCTAAACAACGAGTTGGTGGAAAAATTTGAAGAATTGCATTCTTGAATTTCTGAAGAATAACCGTGGGGAAACATCTAAAACAGCTTAGAAAAAGTATATGAATCTATGTGAAAAAATAAATCTCCTGGAATTGCATCTTCTGCAGATATCCAAAAGCAACATTCCGGGAGGAAATCTGATTGTATTTCTGGGAGAATTCTATCTGATCTTCTTCTTCTTCTTCTCCTTCTTTGCATAACGTCCTCATTGGGACAAAGCCTGCTTCTCAGCTTAGTGTTCTATGAGCACTTCCACAGTTATTAACTGAGAGCTTCCTCTGCCAATGACCATTTTGCATGCGTATATCGTGTGGCAGGCACGAAGATACTCTATGCCCAAGGAAGTCAAGGAAATTTCCTTTACGAAAAGATCCTGGACCGACCGGGAATTGAACCCGTCACCCTCAGCATAGTCATGCTGAATACCCGTGCGTTTACCGCCTCGGCTATATGGTCTATATGAAACGAAATTTTCTTTTCATAATTTCAAATCTCAATTTGTTCATCGAGCACGTGTTCTGTTGTGCACATGGATGTCAAAGCATTTTCAACAGTGTAATTTCCCACATGGCTTGGTCAGCCAAAGCAAAATCAAGAAATTGACATCTATATGAAACGACCTGATCGCATTAAAACCCCTTCAATCTTCAGGAAACTCATCTGAGAACATATGAAACTCATCAATAGCTTTCTGAAACATTCTGAAACGTCCTGACACGTATTGACACGCATAGAAACGCCATGACATGCTGACTTTGAAACCTCCCTGAAAATCCCGTGAAATTCACCTGAAAAAGCTTTTTCGCGATCAATACAGAGTGGCGCTTTGATAAATAGTTATTCAGATTTATGGGCAGAAACCTAGAAAATTAGTTGAAAAACTAGAAAAAATACAGTGTTTTAAACTTTAAAGTCGTTTTTCTCGAAATAAGGAGAAAGACACATGGTCCTCTCTGGCTAAAAGCCGACCAAATATCCAGGAAGCTAATTTGAGAGCCCTTGGAACCCCTTAAAACTATGAAACCTTCTAAAACGTCCTGATACGTTTTGAGACGCCAAGAAACACATTAACACGCCTCTGAAATCTCCCTAAATATCCCGTAAAATTCATCTGAGAGCCTGTGAAGCTCCTAAACTTTATAGGGTCTAAAGCTTAACAAAAACCTACTGAAATACGAGCCAAATCTACGAGCCAATTCGCTAGAAAGCGAGCTGGCTGGGAAGAATTCTGGAAAAAATTCTAATAGGAATTTCATGTAAATGCTGGCAAGATTCCAAAAAAAACACTGATTTATGTCCAGACAAATCACATAATTTTCCATTAAAAGTTGATCCTAATATTCCACACACGCACCTCTATTAATTTTCAAATCCTGAGACAATCTTTTTTTCGATTGAACGGTTTCTTTAAGTTCCCTCAGAACATCCTCCATGGTTTGCTTCAAAAATTCATGTAGAATTTCCTTCAGAGGATCATCCAGATATTTACGAAAGAATTCCTGTAGAAAAACGTTCATGGATTTCCTCGGAAATTCCTTTATTGTTTCATTCAGAAATCCGTACGAAAAGTTTTACAGGAAACCACCCATCGATTCACTCAGAAATGTTCTTAGTAATTCCTCCAGAAAATCTCCAGTTTTTAATTTCCTTCAAAAATTTCTCTAAGGATGTTTTTAGAAACATTTTCACAATTTCCAATGTTCCCTTCGAAAATTTTTCCAAGAATTATAAATTTCTCTGGACACTCATTTAGAAATTCTTTATGCGATTCCTACATGAATTTGTCCAAGGATTTTTCCAGGAAATCGGAATTTTTTTCCAGAAATTCTGTAAGAAATTTCTCTAGGACATCCTTCAGATCTTCTTTCAAAATTTTCTTCAAAAAATATCTATGAATTATTTTAGGTAAATTTCCATAGACTTCTTCGAAAACTCCGCCAGAAATTATTTCAAATATAAATCAATTGATTCAGTTAGAAAATTATTTGGGAAACTCTCTAGAGATTTCTCAGACTTCCTTTTTACAGTGATTGCTTTGTATATACATATATAATTTTCTTTTATTATTTCAAATAAAATTCGAAGAATGAAATATTTTTTCAAAAAAAATTGTACAGGTATTTCTTAAATAAACCCACCAGTGATTCCCGTAGGAATATGTCCGAAAATTTCTTCGGGTATTCATCCAGAAATTCCCGCAGGAATATCTACGGAGCTTCCTATATTATTATTCCCAGGTATTAACGAGATGAACCAGCCCTGGGCTGAAAATCTCGTTAATAAAGATAATAATAATAACAGCTCCCAGTGATGCATGCAGGAATTCCTCTAGTGATTCCTTCAGGATTTCCTTCAGATAAACCACTATATTTTTAATGAAAATTTCTCCATCATTTCCTCTAAAGATAACTTAGAGAATTTCTCCGCGGATTCTTTTATAAAATAATTCAGAAACATTTCCTAGGCATTCCTACCACAGAGAACAGACATCCAGGCTAGAACAAATTTCATTCAGAAATTTGTGTAAGGATTTGAATCTTCACTTGAGTAAGGTTGCAAACCAATACAAGGTGACAACACAAACGCCGCCAAACACCATATTGCCACAGTCAGTGGTGAATTGAAACATTTCAAGTGGTGAATAAAATAAGTATGGAAAATTAACCGATTGCAGCGCCACGCTATTGCCACTTGTATTGCCGATGAAATATTCGTTACACAAAATTCAGATTAGACTTTGATATCTATTCTCTGTGTTCCTACGGTAATCCCTGTAGAAATATTTCAAGACTTCATTTTTCTAGGGATCTTTGCAGATGATGATCTTTATGTAGGTGCATTTTCATAAATTCCTTCGAAAATATATCCACATAACACTTCTAGAGTACTATCTGAAGATCCTCCAAAAAGTTTATCAAAGTATTTTTGCATGAATTTTGCCAAAAATTCTTCAATAAGCTTTTCTACGAATTCTACCAAATGTTTCTCAAGGAATTTCTCTTTTGGAAGTTTTGCAGAAATTCCCTCTGGGATTCCTTGAAGAATAACCCTGGGACTTCTTGAGTTACTCCTCTAGAGATTCATAAATGGATACTTCTGAGATCTTTACCTGGATTCTGAAGGCAATTTCTCCAGGATTTTTGTATGGATTCCTTCTGAAATTTATTCAAAATTATCTCCAGAGATGTTTTAAGAATTGCAGGGATTTCTTCGGGAAATTCAGCAAGTTTTTCTTCAAAAGTATTTCCATGTTTTTTTTTAATTTCTTTAAAAATCCTGCAGAGATTTTTTCAGAAACTCTTCCAAGGTGCTTTTTAAAATTTCTTAAAAAATTCTTTCAGAAATTTTCACAGACAGTCTTACAAAAAATCTATTTGGAAATTGTTGATGCGGTTCCTTCAGAAATATCTTCTGGGATAGCTTTAGCGATTTCTGCTGGATTTTTTTTTCAGATATGTCTCTTTGGGCAGAAATTGCACAACAATTCTGGAAAAATTCTTGAACGAAATTTCCAGAAGGAGTGTCTGAAGGAATCTCTTTAAAAACATTGTTACCTTTGGAGATTCTTAGAATAAATTCTTGGAAATTTTCTTGAGGGATTCTCGTGCAAAAATTCCTGAAGCAATTTCTAACGTTGCCTCTGGATGAACTTCTGGATGAGTGCCTGAGATAATGAAAATCACCGAAGAACTTGAGAAATTTCTGAAGTAAATCCTATTCATCTCAGGAATTTCTAAAAAATGTGTTCTGAAGGAATTTAAGAAAGAATACCTGGTCAAACTGAAGAACCCTCTGCAGATATCCAAAAACGAATTTCTTGAAAATTGCTAATCAACAAATTTTGCAGGAGCTTCCGTGATATTTGGGGAAATTCCTTAAGCATTAAAGGAAAAATATCTGACGGAACCTTTGAAGAAAAGTCTGAATGTATTCACAGTAATACTGGTAAAATATCTGGAGACACGCCTGAACTTCCAGAAGGATCTCTGACTTTTTTTTAGTAATTAATAAATAAATGCCTAAGAGAATCCCTGTATATATGTATGGAGTGATACATGAAGAAACCACTGAATAAATTCCAACAATAATTCCTAAACAACGAGTTAGTGGAAAAAAATTTGAATTTCTGAGGAATAACCGTGGAAAATAATCTGAAAAAATCCCAGAAATAATATCCGAATCTACGTGAAAAAATGAATCTCCTGAAATTGCATTTTCTGCGGAAACCCCAAAGAAACACTCCGGGAGGAAATCTGTTAGTATTCCTGGGTGAATCCTTTTAGAAACATTTGTTAAAAATCATAAAGGGAATCATGAACGAGCTTCTGTAGCACAGAGCGTTAACGATTAATCATAAATTTAATCATGATTAATGATTAATGATTAAGATTAATCAAAAATCAGTAATCATAATCACCAAAATTTCTCATTTAATCATTAATCATTAATCTTAATCACACTAATTTCGCAATTTAGTCATTAATCAGTAATCATAATCATAAGAAAAAAAAATAATCAATCATTAATCATTCATCACCAAATTTTTTTCACCATATAAAATATATGATCCAATTTGAATTGGTTCAAATGCTGTTCTTCTTGATTATTTTTTCAATAATCTCCCAGACAGAGTTACCTTTTACTTTTGGAACTTCAAAAATATTTTAAACAATAATTATACTTTAATCATTTCCTGTTTTTTGTGATTGATTAATCATGATTAATCATGATTTTTAATCAATGAACCATTTTTAATCATTAATCATAATCAATAATCACAGATAAAATCAATTTTAATCATTAATCATAATCATTAATCATCCCAAAAATCAAATTAATCATTAATCATAATCAATAATCACCGAAATTTGAATTTTAATCACCAATGATTAATCATGATTAAAATATTTGTTAATCATGAACGCTCTGCTGTAGCAATCCTTGAAGGAATTTCTTTTAAAAACCTTAAAGTAATAGAAATAGGAACTTCTGACCAAACCTGTGGACTAGTGCTAAGGAGTTAAATGAGGAATTCTCGAAGTAATTGCTGCAAGAATCTCTAATACATATATGGACGGGAATGCATTCTATACACTTAAAAGAATTATGCTGAAATCTTCATTTCCAGGGTTTTCGACTTGCAGTCTAAACTGTCTGATTTCAGATAATCGCCGACGTCCAGCTATGGAGCCTTCTTCATGGCTCGATACAACAATCAAACTGTCACAGAACTTTTTTTGAAAGCGAAAAAAGGTCGGGTTGTAAAGGGTCATGCCGTTGAGGATTTTTTTTTATTACCGTGCGGTTTTGGGCCGAACGGTTTCAGATTTTCATGAAACTTTTTCCACAGGCAGGAGTAATGGATATATGAATAAAAAAATGAGAAAAATTCAGGGTCGCCTGTTTTCCCGGAAAACTCAGGTGGATTTTTTTTTGTTATCCCCTGACACTACTTGCTTTGAAAAATCATTACTCAAGAACGAAACATCGTAGATATAAAGATTTTTTTTAGAAAATAAAAGAAAATTTTCTCAGAAATCCAAAAAATATGAACTAGAAAAAGACATCCACAAATTTTTCCACAGTTGAGAAAATTTGTAAAGAAAACCCGGAAAACTGTGTCCTGAACTCGTGGGAAATTTTCAAAAAAATATGTTTGAGAAGGTTATTTCATAAGCTTTAATCGCTGAAATTTTTGGAATGCACTTATTTTCGTTTATGGCCAATTTAGATGAAAAATGTCCAATTTTGCCATATAAGCCTTTTTTTTATTATAACTCAAGAACAAAGCATCGTAGAAACATTGTTTTTGAATGAAAATTAAAGGAAATTTTCTCAGGAATAAAAAAAAACATGAAGTGGAAAAAGTTTTCTAAAAAATTTTCTACCGTTGAGAATATTCATAAAGAAAAGCCGAAAAAACTATGCCCGCACTCGCGAAAAAGTTTCAAAATAAATAATTTTGAGAAAGTAATTTTATAAGATTTGATCGCTAAAATTTTTGGAATGCACTGAAAAATTACCATATAATATTGACGATCTTGCGCCAAATACGACGCACAGGCAAACAAAATTGTCCCACCACAAAATATGCACACCGGTTTCAGCATACATTGGTTGATGTCGCCGCTACAGTTTTCCAGTAACGGAGCGTTTTGGGGTGGTGTTTCGACTAATCGGTTTGTTTATGCACTATTTCCTTTGTTGTTGGCTGTGTGAACATTGTGCTGTCAAAGATTGAACATTTGCACGATCGTCGCGAAATCCTTGCAAAGCTCAATAAAGGCTTACATTGTCATTTTTCACAAATTTGGCCATTTCTCAGGAAAGAAAAAAAAAAGCGCATTTCAAAAATTTCAGCAATCAGAGTATCTTCACAAAAATATATTTTGGAAATTTTCCGCGAATTCGGGCATACTTTTTCCGGCTTTTCTTTATGAATTTTCTCAACGGTAGGAAATTTTGTGTAAAACTTCCTTCACTTCATTTTTTTGATCCCTGAGAAAATTTGCTTTCATTGTCATAAAAAACTTTTTTTCTACGATGTTTCGTTCTTAAGTTATGATTTAAAAAAAATGCCTATATGGAACATTTGGATATTTTTCAACAAAATTGGTCATAACTAAAAAACGAAAAAAAAGTGCATTCCAAATATTTTAGTGATTTACCTTCTCAAAAATATTTTTTTTGTAAATTTTCCTCGAGCTCGGGCATAGGTTTTCCGATTTTTCTTTACAAATTCTCTCAATTGTGGAAAATTTTGTGCAGAACTTTTTCAAGTTCATATTTGTTTTGAATTTCTGAGAAAATTTGCCTTCATTTTCTAAAAAAAACTTTGTGTCTACGATGCTTTGTTCTTGAGTTCTGAGTTCTGAGCTCACGATGGTCGAGCGTCTCTAATTTCCCGTCAAACGTAGAGCAATAACAAGTATCTTAAGAATTACCTCCATAACTGCTAGGTGAATCGCTCTTGTTGTTTTTGTTTTGTTTTTCGTTTATCCTCACGGCGATCTTTTCGGGCGGGAAGCAACAACCAACGCGGCCGCGACGCTGACGACGATCATGATGATAGTGATGCACCAGTGCGCAGGCAGCGCCGCAAATAAAGTAACGTTCCTTCTTTCCCTTACTGTTCAAGTTAGGAGGAAGAAGAAAGTCGGCGGAGTCGGTACGCTGTTGTGAGCATTGTGGGGCTAGTGGGTCGTTTCGCGCTTCGTTTCTAACGACAACAACAACGACGTGAGACGGCGGCGCGGCGACGGCACCACGGCGTGAATTATTATGTTTTCCTCCCGCTCCGGCGTGGTCACCCATCGGATTGGGGATCGTCGTCGTCGTCTTCGTCGTCCGGGAGTTGACTGACTGCTAATCCCCAAAGGGTGGGTGAATGAACCCAGCAGTTCTATAGCAGCGCAGCGTGGAGGGCTCGCGCTGGCGGAATGTGTAAGTTACGTGGAGACGTTTCCGAAAGATAAAGCTTTTTTCCGCCAACCGAACCATGTGGTTATATGGTTTCTTTTGTAGGTTAGGAAAAAATCTGTATTTGATCAACGTTGTTGCTGTGTGGTTGATCCCTTCGGGGTGATAAAGCACCGTCGGTAGAAACCAGAAGAAACCCGGCTGCGCTCCGGGCTGAGTATCAGATTTTTGTTGCGCTGCTGGGCTGCTGTTACGTAAAGGGCAACAACAACAGCAACAATAATGGTCGGTTCCGGCAGAAGGGCTGCAGTTATGTTTCTGTGATTACGGTTGTTCGTTCCAATTGAGGGTTGAAGTGGGATGCAGCCGGGTTTTCAAATTGGGACTTTCCTCGAAGAGTTTGCTGCGGGCAAGGTGCCTTCTGGAAAATGATTTCAAGAACTGATGCTCGCTGACGTGACCCATATTTAGAGGGCTCACGTAATAAGCACTTGTTTCGTTCGTTGGGGAATTGTTGTTGTGTCGCATTACAAATCTATGAAACTAGCGAACATAAACGAATCAGACTGAAAGGCCCAGGATCAGAAGCGGTAGCCACATAACATTGTGGTTGCAAGACTACCAAGCTCGTTTACAGAAAATGTGTAGCGAATCATCTGAACATATTATTAATAAAGAAGAATCTTCTGACAAACTCCAACCTAACAGAAAGTTGTGTGAAATTGTGGGTTATGAATTGAATATTACTATACCTGTAATTAACCCCTTTGAAACGGAGCAAATCTCGTTAATTCTCACCGCCCTCTCGGTTAACGCTACAAGTGTTGAGTTAATCAAGGCGGACGATGGGTTTTAACCCATCACACGAATTTCATCACCGGGCCGGCTCCACCCAAAGTCATCACCCTCGCCCCAGCCAGCCAAAACAATAAAGTGCTGTAATTATTTCCCATCAACAACCACCGGCGGCGACTGACTGACTGAGCGCTGACTGCCGCAGCCGCCGGCCGCCATCAATTACCTCAAGGCTGTTCCGGAGGGCGCGGGGCCACTCTTCTTAGCACGAAGAGGTTAACATCACACTCTGTTTGGTGAGAGGTACAGTGCCCTTTACACGCACCACAGCCCCATTTCTTCACACAGCAGTCGGACACAACTCGGCAAAAAATTGCCCCCAAAATTACCTTCGCTACTAGAAATGCCCAAACAAATTGACCTCGGCCATAAGTGGATGGCACCGCCAAATGAAGAGAACGAAAATTGGAAAATTGTTTCTGACTAAGAGGCCAGCAAAACACGCACCTCTAGAAGCGGTGCGGAAAATTGGACAGCTCGCACACGCTACATGACGTCTTCTCGCAATCTCTCGCAATGCTTTTGGACAGAATGATGGACTGGAACATGCCTTATTATTCAAGAATAAATCTTTTTGTTTTATTTTTAGTTGAAGTTATAGTGGATATCTAGTTTTGTCTTTGGAAAATGGAGGAGACTGCGTCAAAATAATTCTTATAATTTATGGCAGCGATATCAAATTAAATCTTGAATACATAGTAGGCAGTGCTGAAATAGATATTTATGCAATTCAGTATCATAATGTCTATTTTATTTAACTCATTTCGGTATCATAATGGTCAATTTTTCCGAACTGGTTCGTTATGCAACTGAAATGAGTTGCATAATGCAAAATAGTTGCATAATGTTCATAATGCAACTCATTTGAGTTGCCATATGAACATTATGCAACTCAAATGAGTTGTATAATAAAAAAAATCATAATTATTTATGTAACGAGTGGCAAAGAGTTGATTTTTTTCAGCACGAGTCGTGCATTTATCCAACGAGAATTGCCGAGTTGGATAAATACGAAGAGTGCTGAAAAAATCGAGTTTTGCAACGAGTTCCATACACCATTTTATGCAATGATTGTTTTCATAATGCATCCCATTTGAGTTGCATAATGTTTATAATGCAACTCAAATGAGTTGCATTATGAACATTATACAACTATTTTTCATTATGCTACTCATTTCAGTTGCATAATGAACCAGTTCGGAAAAATTGGCCATTATGATACCAAAATGAGTTATAAAAAATGTAAATTATGATACTGAATTGCATAAAATTTTGTATGCCACTCGTTGCAAAACTCGATTTTTTGCAACTCGTAACATTAATAACTATTATACAGCAAGTTGCAATAGGATGATTTTTTTTCAGCACGAATCGTA
The DNA here is from genome assembly GCF_035046485.1 of Aedes albopictus. Taxonomy (NCBI): domain Eukaryota; kingdom Metazoa; phylum Arthropoda; class Insecta; order Diptera; family Culicidae; genus Aedes; species Aedes albopictus. Next base: position 401,963,114 of record NC_085138.1, on the reverse strand, counting down.
TATCTATCCAACGAGGCTTATCGAGTTGGATAAATACGATGAGTGTTGAAAAAAAAAAAGTTTTTGCAACTCGTTTGCAAACAATTTGTTTTTGTCATTACGAAAAATGAGGTTTGAATGGGGCTTTTTCTATGTTATGTACTTCTGCAGAAAGAGGTACGACTGAGTATCATGTTCAATCAACTTCATTTAACATGTAGTTCATCCTACTATTGATTAAGAAGAAGACAAGAAAATAAATGAAAAATGTCTGCTGGTAAAAGTGCCGAAAACTGCTATTTTTCAGTACAAGTGTCGTTTTTAAACATTTTACCCTGGAATTTGTTGTATAGTCAAGGGGAATAGTTGTGCTAAGAAATGCATGGTGCCTCTCCCTTTTGCGTTTAGCCGAAAATACGTGTTTTTTTTGTAATTTTTATTAATTCTACTTTTACTCAAATTTCATCTTTTTGTTAATCATCAATAGGTTTCCCTGATTCTTGACATGCAATGTATTACTACCCATGATAGTCTGTTGAAGTTTTGATCCCAGAGCTATTCTAAGGCCTCCAAAGCACTCCGAAGTTTGTGTCACAAATCCAACATCCTGTACCAAATTTTATACACGATGAATCATCACAGAACATAGTCTACGGTAGGTACTAAGAAAGCCTCCAAGCACTCCTAGAATAGTCATGGTACATGAATTGGGTGGTTTAGGTCATCCAAACTACTCTGAAATTCATTTTTTTTAAAGATCTACAACATCTACCATCATTGTGTTCACTCTGTTCATGAAATTTAGTCACGTTGATGTCCATTAGACATCGCAATGCTACGAGCAACTTGATATTGTGGAAGTTGGACATTCCGTGAAATACAAATGGCCTCCAAAACACTTTGAAGGTTGGGTTACGATATCTACATCCTGTCTTATCCTTTAAATGTAAAACATATTCGTGGGATGTAGTCTATACTGCTGATGGAACCTCAGTGCACAACTATAATGCTTTTGGTACATTCATGGGGTATTCCAGGCATTCCAAACTATTTTGGAATTAGGGCCTTCAAGTTCTACAGGCTCTACTCTTGTTTCTGTTCACTCTATTAACGTAATGCTTTCACGATTGTGTCTGTTGCACCTCATAATATTGCGAATATCTCTACAGTGATAGACATTCGTTTAGCCGAGGCCAAAAAAATGTCAAAAAAGTGTCAGGAAACTCATACAAAAGATTATATGATAAAACTTTTTTATGTCAGTGATAGTATATCTAGTACCGTTTTATAAAAATGTGATACATCACACTTACATATACACTGAAACAAAAACGAGGGTAGAAACCCTTCAAATGTCAGACATTCGTTTAGCCGAATTGTACAATTTTTAGAATTCCATAATAAAAAACTAACAAATTCGAAAAATATCCAACAAAATCATTTTGTATGGCGACCTGAATTATAGATCGGCTTGTAAATCATGAATTTGATCGTTTTCGGAAGTGTTACCATAATAATTTTACATGCATCTCATATAAATATGTCATAATAATGTAAATGCTTTCAAATTGAGATTTGATGTATTTATTTTTATCGGAAGTGTTCTCCTGAAACACTTTCATGACGAGTGCAGGATGAAAATTTACGAAAACCAATGTTTTTAACAGAAAAAAATAACGCAAACCATCAAAAAATCACGTATTTAAGTATTGTTTTGATGAAATATGATGGTTTCACTTGCATAAATCACTGCTTTTACTACTATTTTGTCTTCTCATAGCTCCCAATATCGTCTAGACTATATTGTGGCTGAAATAACATACATTGGATGGCTCATATTTCGAAAAATGGCACCGAAAGTATTCAAATTTCTAGCATGAACTACTTGTTTCATAATTTAGTAGTTCTTTTCCAATAAATCATGTTAAAAATGAATATGGTTCAGAACTAAGACTCATTTATAATATATTTCTTCAGATTGAATGAAATAAGCCAATTGTTTGACCATATCTTGCATTTTTGTATGAGCATCTGCTTTTAAATAAACAGGGTACAAAAATTCTGACACTTCTTGCAGTTCTTTCACTTAGCAGTCTTCTAACTCATTTGGTAATGCTAGTATCAAACAGGTATACTCTACAGGCATGAGGGCACGTCTTTATTTGAACGCAGAACTATTTATTTTAGCTTCTACCAATCCCATTTTAAGGTTTAACCAACCAAAAACCAATATACTATTTTTTTCATAACATTTTATGCAATAATTTGAACATTTCTAACAATAATTCTGTGACATATTTCCAAAACTTCTTATGTAGCTTACGTTTGAATGTTTACAGAAATCATTTTTCTTAAATAAATTTGTTTATCATCGCTTCTCCTTATCGGGACATTTTTTTATAAAATTTCTTTGATTTTCATAAATAAATAAACTTTTAATGTCAATTATCTTGCTAACACATCATAATCTAAATGCTTCGGGGTATATCCTCGAAATATACTCACGAAATTGCAAAAAAATCTATTGAAAACCAATTTTTCATTTACCTCGGTTAAACGAATGTCTAGGCAAAAAATTATATTTGAAGGGTTTTTACCCTCGTTTTTGTTTCAGTGTAAATGTAAGTGTGATGCATCACAGTTTTATAAAACAGTACTAGATATACTATCACTGACATAAAAAAGTTTTTTCATAAAATCTTTTGTATGAGTTTCCTGACACTTTTTCGAAAAATTTTTGGCCTCGGCTAAACGAATGTCTATCACTGTATGTGTTGCTATTTGGGTGTCCACTGGTATTCAAATAGACCCAATGAAATTTGAAGCATGGGTCGCAATATCTGTAAAACTTATGATATTTTTATTGTAGCGAATGTTCGCCGAATATAATCGTCACTACTCTTAGAGCCTCGGAGTGCAATTCTTATAACTTAGCAACATTCGCTCGGTGATCTAAGTCATCCAAATTATTCTGGAATTAAGACCATCAAGCTCCACAAGCGCTACTGAATCTCTTCACTTCTTCGGTGTAGCTCCTCCAAAAAATGCTTCAGGAATTCTTCCAAGACGCCAAGAATTCCTCAAATAATCTTTCCAGGTATTCCTCCAAGAAATCTTGGAAGAATTCTTCCAGGAATTTTCAAGAAATTCCTCGAAAATTCTTCCAGGAGTTCCTCCAAGTATTCTACCAGAAATTCCTACGAGATTCTATCAAGTTATCAAGAATTCCACCAGAAATTTCTTCAAGAATTTCTCCGAATTTCCCTCTAAAAATTCTGCCAAGAATTCCTCAAAGAATCCCTTTAGGTGCTCTTCCAACAAATTCTCCAGGAATTCCTCATATACTTCTGCCAAGAAATTCTCCAAACATTTCTCCTGGAATTCCTCAAAGAATTTCTCCAGTAATCCGCAGGTAATCGTCCAGAACGTCTTTCAAAAATTACTCAAGGGACGCATCCGAGATTACTTTCAGGCATATCTCCAAAAGTTCCACCAGGAATTCGTGAACAAATTTTTCAAGGAATTCCAACAGAAATTACTTCAGGAAATCCTCCAGGAATTCCTCCATTGATTTTTTTTAGGAAATTTCAAGAGTTCCTCCAGAAATTCCTTAATGAATACCTGCAGGATCCTTTAGCAAACGATAAGTAATTCCATAAGAAAATACTCCTGAGGTTACTCTGAGAATTCGTACGAGAATTCCTTCAAAGTTATCCTCAGAAATTCTTCCAGAAGTTCTTAAGGAATTACGGCAAAATTCTTCCCAAAACTGCTCAAGGAACTTATTCAGGAATTACTCCAGGAACTCTGTCAGGAATTCTTTAATAAATTCTTCCTGGAATTCCACCAGGAAGTTCTTCAGGAATGCCTCGTGTAATATCTTCAGGAATTTCCCCCAAGAATTCCTCCAGCAATTCCACCAATAATTCCTCACGAATTCATCCAGGAATTCCTCCAAGACATCTTCCTAGAATTCTTCCAAGAACTCTTCCAGGAACTCCTCCAAAAAGCCCTACAGGACCTTTCCCAAGAATTTAACAAGGGTCCCTCCATGACTTCTGCCAAGAATCCCTTCAGAAATTTCTCCACAAATACCTCCAAGGATTTTTTTTTCAAGAAATTTCTTTAAGAATTAATCCAAAAAATCTGCCATCAATTTCTTCATAAAAACCTCCAAGATTCTTCAGGAAACCTTTAGAAATTCCTTAAGAAAATACTCTTGGGATAACTTCAGGCATTCCTCCGAGAAACTGCTCCGAGACTTCTCCAAAAATTTCTTCAAAAATTCCTCCAGAATTTTTTTTAAGATTCCTCAGTTATTCCCAAAAAAACTTCTGCTAAGAATTTCTCCAAGAATCCGTCCAGAAATTCCTCCAGAAATTCTTTCAGGAACTCCGACAGTAACTCTGTTATGTTTCTTCAGAAATGCCTACAGGAAATTCCCCAGGGATTCCATCAGGAAATCATCCAATAACTTCCCCAGGAATTCTTCCAACAATCCAGAATTCCTGCCAAAATTCCTTTCCATCAATTATTTCAGGAATACCTTCAAGACTTCTTTTAAGAATCCCTCCAAGTTTTCTCTAGGAATTTCTTTAGAAATTTCTACAGATATGCTTGGAGTACTTTCTGGAAGAATTCATGTAGTGTGAAGGAATTTTAAAAGATCATCCTGGGGGAATTCTTAGAGGAATTCCTGAAGGTTTTACTTGAAGAAGTCCTAAAGGAACTCCTGGAAAAATTTCCGAAATTATTTTTTTGTAATTTTTATTTCCTGGAGTAAATTCCTGGAATATTCCTTGTTGGCATTCCTGGAGTACTTCCTGAAATAAGTCTTGGATGAAATCCTGGAAGAATTCCTGGAGAAAACTTTGGAGTGTTTTCTGGAGGAATTCCCGGAATATTTCTTGTGGGAACTCCTGAAGTATATCCCAGATTAGTTCCAAGATAAATTCCTGAAGTAATTCCAGGAGGAATTGGTAGAGTAATTCCTGGAGGAATTCCTGAAGGAATTACTGGAGTACTTGCTGGACGAATTTCTGGAATATATCCTGGAGGTATTCCTGGAAGGATTCTTGGAGAAATTCTTAGCAGAAGTTTTGGAGGAATACCTGGAGCAGTTTGCTGGAGGAATTTTTGGAGAAATTCTTGGAGAAGTTCCTGATGGGATTCTTGGAGGAATTCTGGGAAGAAGTCTCGCAGCAGTTCCTGGAGAATTACCTGAAAGAATTCTCGGAGGAATCCCTGGGGTTGAAAAAACCCTTGGATATATTCCTGGCAAAATACCTGAAGGGATTCTTGCCAGTAGTCTTAAAGGGACCCCTGGTGAAATTCTTGGGGAAGGCTCTGTTGGATTTTTTGGAGGAATTCCTGGAGGGATTCTTGAAATAATTCTAGGCAGATGTCTTGGAGGAATTCCTGGATGAATTTTTGGAGAATTTCTTGGGGAATTCTTGGAGTACTTCCTGGTGGAGTTCCAAGAAGAATTTATTAAGGAATAACTGAAAGAGTTCCTGGAGGAATTCCTGGAGTAATTCCCGAAGGAGTTTCTTGAGGAATTTCGGGAGGAATTTTTAGCGTAATTCCTCAACAGTTTTCGGAGGTATTTCTGAGGAAATCCTTGAATGGATTCTCGGAATTGCTTTGAGGAATTACTAAAGTTTTCCTGAAGGAGCCTAAGGGTGTTCATGGAAGAATTTGTGGAGGAATTTTTGAAAAACTTTCCAAAAAAATCCCTGGAAGAATTCCTGAAGAAGTTTCTGGAGGACTTCCTGAAGTAATTTCTGTTAGAATTCCCTGAAGAATGTATTCACGAATTCCTGGAGGAATTTCTGGAGAAATGCCTGAAAATAACCCCTGGAGTAATTTTTGGAAGAATTTTCGGACGTGTTCCTGGAGGTTTCAATAGAAATTCTTTGAGGATTTTCTAGAGAAATCCCTTAAGACATTCTTGGAAAAAAAAAATCTTTGAGGAATTTCTGGAGAAACGCTTGGAGGAATTTCTGGAGGAATGTTTGTAGAATTCCTAAGCGGAAGTCTATGAGAAATTCCTGGAGAAATTGTTGGAGGAACAACTAGAGGGATTCTTTGAGAAATTCTTGGCAGAATTTTTAAAGTGATATTTGGAGAAATTCTTGAAGAAATTCTAGCTGAAATTCTTGAAGGAATTCTTGGAGAAATTGTTGGAGTGATTCTTGTAGGAATTTCTGGTAGAATACTTGGAGGAACTCCTGGAAGATTTTTCGAAAATTTTAAAGTTGATGTTCTTAACCTTAGTAAAATCGATTACCGAAACTTTCGAAATAGTTTTGCAATTCTACCAAAGTGCCACTCAGGATTGATTGTATTTGAATTACAAGTTTTCATTGAGAATTTTGGGAGAAATTTGTCTATTCGGCTACAGTCATCTCATGCATTGGTTAAGTATAATTTCTATTATTTTTTCCCAGTTAACATTCAGAATACATGCATATTTCCCATCAACAATAACTGCTAGATATTTCAGGATTCCTCGTACACTTTTAATAAACTTACAAGAGAAAATAAATAAATCAAAGCAATAGTTCTCAATTCTCTTGCTGCCAATCTGAACTATTTTGAACTCATTTCCGAGAATCATCTAAGAATCTTAAGTCCAAAATGATTCATTCTCAAATAAAATACAATTTCATTTTACGAACATTTGTCGATTAGGATCACATAATCATCGTTATTTATAAATCTATAAAGCTTTTCTTTGCAGCAAACATCGTATGACTTGTCGAATGATGTTTTCTTACTTTCACATGATTTAAGTAGAAGTTCTTGTTCGATTGAGTGAAATTTGTACTTTTTATTCCGAATATTCTGAAAGTCGGCTCGAGAAGATTTTCATTGCATTTCAAATATTTTATTTATAGTATTTCCGAACAATCTCGTTTGATTTGTTTTTTGAATAAACTTTCGTAGGATTTTGTTTTATTTTTTGTTGTTGACAAACTTTTTACAGTGTCACGCAGTGTTTGGTGCATTAAAAGATTTTTTCTAGTAATTATTAAGGTTGGAGGTGGCATCATTTATATCTTATATTTTTAAGGAAATAAATTTTTGCAAATGTATTCTACAGAACCAGACGCGCCAACTTGGTCAAATTATTTGGGGGCAGAGCCTGTTTTTGCTGATTTTTTGTATGGGAAAATTAAAAAATCGTCAAATATTGAGGGGAGCAACCCTATTCATGCCTCCCCCCCCCCCCCCCCCTAAGTTGGCGCCTATGTACAGAACCAAAATGCAATACAGTGAATTCGTTATCGCTGCCTACATTTATGTTACGAACGTTAATACTGCTTCTGAAATTCCAATGATGACATCAATGATAACTTCATAAATCTTGATGTTTTTTTTAGGTTTTGCAAATAAAACCACAAATCTGTTTCTATTTTTTTATTTTCAAAAGACCTCTTCAAATCTTCTACGATTTTTTACGACAAATATTTAAACAATTATTAATTTCTTCATATGATTTTTTATAGCATTATTTCTTTTAGGATTTTTGCCTTTAATAATAAACAATTGTTGGGCTGATTTTGAAATTAAAAATTTGGGTAACATTTTAATTTACATAATCATTACATACCAGTTTGTTCACCTTTTTGTTCGTTATTTTTCCCCTAACAGTTCTAATTTAAAAGAACAATTTTCATACACTTTACAAAGATCTTCCTTGTATTTCGGGGTTTTCTCCCTGCGATTTCCAAACCATCCAATCTTGTTTGTTACGTGAAAATAAAATTTTATTAGAGATTATTTGAAAAGTATTTAATGGCGAGTTTTTGTGACCAAAAGTTTGCTAGTAATATTTACTGGATTCCTTTTCACTTATGATATTTGAACCTCTCAGAGTTTCATATTTCTAATATTCCTTATATTTTTTTTAGAGAAACTCCAATTTATCTTTGAAGAACTTTGTTTTTTATTTATCAATGCAACTTTGATTTCATGGACTCCTCTATAATATTTGGTTTGATAATATACATTTATAACGCATACGTTGGTTTCATTTTTAAATCCATATTAGTAGTTTTTCCATGTCATTAGTTTTTTCAACAATTTTTGTTTTTTTTTTGCTCGAAAGAATTTTAAGACCAACAATTTTTCTTAAGTTTTAACAAATCGGTCAAATAATGGAATAATGATAGGAAAAGTGATAAGATTCAGTTTTTTTTTCTTTTTATTCAGGGATTTTCATCCCGGGTCGATGAGATCCAGTCATGTCTTAGATCGTTTGGACAAAAATTTAAAAAAAAATCCAATACTTCTTCAAACATATCAACTGTTGAAGTTTGGATTTTTAAAGTTTTCTGTATGGCTTCGTGGTCGTGCGGCTAATGTCACCAAGCATGTAGCCGCATCGTGCTTAGAAGCACGAGTTCGATTCCCGCCGCAGCCGTCAGGAAAAGTTTTCGGCTGTGCCACTGAGCGTTGCATGCTGGTCCGTTGTCGAGTGTCGTGCACTAAGCGTGTCCGTGTCATTTTTCTTTTTCTAAGATTTTCCCTGATTTGTTTTTCCAAAACTTGAAATACGATAGACCCAATGAGAAGTCCTTAAATTATATTTTGATTTTATCCCTTTGAGAAAAAGTTGAAATAAACGTGGTGAAGTAAAATCTTCACGACTTTTTCTGGTACCTGTATGATATGTAGAGTGAGAGAGAAGTTTTTCGAAAGTCGAAGGGATGAAAAATTATTAATTGTTTTTACCTATGGGGCTCTTGAACCCAGTTCTTGATAAACTCATCAGAACGTTTGGATTTTTTTTTCTTTTTTTTTTTAATTTTACCATGAATATTTGGGATTTTTGATGGATATACATGGCCATTCAATGACCAAAATTTAAATACTCAATATCACAATGAACAGTGAATGAAATATTTTCAAACTTGTTTTGGGGGAGACTAATACTTTAAAGAACATTCTGGTGGATGCATGCGATAGCGAGGTTTCGGTCCCGTAGACCTTTTTCAAAAGATAAACATAACGAGAGACGGTTGACTGCTTATCCTTTGAAAAATGTCTAATAAACGGGACCGAAATGTCGGACTATGCCGTTTTAATTCTTATAGACTGAGAAAACCTCGACACAACAGTGAAACAATTGATATTCAACAATGTTTGGATTAATTTGTTCACTACAGAAAACACGAATTATCTACGTTTGTAGTTGAAGATGTTTATAAATTTCCCATATTTGTTTTGTTTAATCTGCCAAACATTTCCCATCATTAAAAACGAATTAATTGAAGAAAAATCACAAGACTCCCTTGGCATATGTAGTTTATAAATATTATAATAACAGTGTTTTGGGAAGCTGAAAATATTAGCCAATTCAATTGCTCAAAATATGATAAATTCACAGTTTTGCAGAAGGGAATATGGACCCCAAATAAATCCGCTCTTAAAACCTTAAGTATAAGCTTTAATACAAAAAATGCAAATGCTTCATCCAGTAGATATTCAGATTCAAAGCTTGTTAAAAAATCATCTTAGTTTTATTAAAAGTTCCATAGCTTTATGAACATTCATCCGATTTTACTAAACATTTCAGCATATAATGTTCAATACATAGCTAACTCTTCTCACTCTTCTTCAGTGGATATTCTTCAAGTATAAATAAGTTATAAGCATTTGAATAAAACATAAATATGGTGCAAAAAATCATTGTATGGAGAATTGTTGAAGGCGAAACTGAATGCATTGCCTCAGTTTTAGGTTTTTGATTGTTTATCAAATAACGGCGCAGTATCTTCAAAATCGGTTTCTATACACACTTAGAGAATGGATCTAGGTATCTTCTTAACTTTTTTCGTAGTGAAGAATGATTTTAATTTTTTCGAAGTTCATTTTTTTTTATTTTGTGAAAACGAAAAACTTTTTCAACCAGGAAAAATCAGGAGATACCCTGATCCTTCCGCTAAGTGCGAAGGAATTGTTTTTTTTAATTATTAAAAAAAAACTTAAGCCAAATAATTGAGAAAATGTATTTAGTTTTATCTTAACACACTGTATAATAGCCTTTTTCTCATACAGTTCACAGTTTTGGAATTTTCATTTTCGAGAAGCTGTTATTTAAACCGGACTCTTGAATTTCACAAACCGTTGAACATTTTCTCGAAATTCTCTAAGATCTCCGCACATATAAAAATGAACCCGCCCAAACATTAAAATATTTCTGTTAAATAAATCTTAAATAATATGGTTGAACAATTCCCTAATCACAGAACACAAATCTCAATTTATGCCAAATTTTATTTGGCCAAGCGGAAATGCCCAAAAACAATCTCAAACAGCCATCAATCAGCAAATAAAAATGTATTTTTCTGCCATTCGTTTGGCATTATTGGATCGCAGTATCGCACAAACATCACACCGTAAGCTTTCATGATGTTCTTCCATCACCCGTTTTGGGCCAAATAGAAAATAAAAAAACGAGAGTGAGTACGCTTGGGCAGGGAAGATTCACCGCACCCAGAGCAACCAACCAACCAACAAACAGCCATAAACCAAAAGCTGATAATAATTGTTTTCCACTCTAGTTACCGCGGAGAGGTATCGTTCGAGGCCGCCGGCTCGCGAGTTTGGAATATTTCTGTTGGGGAACTGAGGGAATGATGAGCATGTGTGCTTGTAATCTTTCAATTACGTGACCAAAATTAAGTTTTTAAGTCGAGATTGTATTGCAAAACAACATAGAAAAAAATATGTAATTAAAATTCAGCGAGAAATCATGCACATAAAGGGAATGCTAGAGTTAGTGCACTTTTACATGAGATATAATGTAAAATTACATTACCATCGTGTAAATTTCCGCCTACCATCGCGTAAACCGTCATGGACACCAACCGGTTACGCGACTATTAGCGGAAATTTACACGAACGTAACGTAATATTACATGATATCTCATGTAAATATGCACTAACTCTAGCATTCCCTTTATGTGCATGATTTTTCGCTGAATTTTACATGAATATTTTTTTCTGTGAACCAGAATCAAGTTTTGAAGATACTCAAAATAATTAATATACAAAATGCCAAATGTAAAAATGCCGATTCTGATTGAAATATTAGAACAGCAAATGGATTTGTGATGCTACTTAAAGATTCAAAAAGTGACTTTAAAAACATAGAAAACTAGCACACATTCCTTTCAATTTCACCTATTTTCGGACAGAAACTCAGAAAAATAGGGAAACAATGAATGGACAAAATTTTCTGGCGAGATTCATAAAGTTGTTACTTTCAACGATTGATGGATTGAAATTATGTATTAAAACTTCAGATTAAAGCTAAGTTTGACAGACAAATTAAAAAAATCATGTATGAGTTTGACATCATTTCATGATGACATACAAAACCGAGCTCATGGTTACTGCCGGAGACAGAGGTAGGCCACACCTAGTTCGAGTCATATCCAGGATTTACTTACACCAAGCTTTCAATGCATGCACGCAATTTCAGCATGAAAGTCATGTTGAAAGGACGATTTCAACAATTTATGACTCAAGAATGTCCCCATACACCCATCACGCCCCACATGCCCCCCATCCACACTTGTTTTTCGCCGCACCGATTCGATTCTTCCCAATCACGTGCCCACAAAGAAGCGCGTTGTTGAGGAAAATTTCTTCTCGGGAAAGGCAAAGTAGAAAATAATTGAATGAGAGAGATAAGCACGGCCGGCTGGCTGTTTGGCTGGCTGAAGGCGTCCTCTTGGTGGTTGGTTGCGAAGGGGATTTGGAATTTGTGCGGTACCTTGGTGTGCATTCTTCATGATTGGTTGCAATAAATATTCATACACACAGAAATGGGTGATTTATGGCAACCGATAAGGGGCAACAAACAACGAGCGCAAATGCTCAGAGCATCATCGTCAAAGGTTTCATTGAACTTCATTTTCGTTCGAGTGAAGCCAATTTGTTTTTTCGAGAGCATCACTCACTACACTACAAAAGTGATGATTGAGTGGATTGTATGTGTGTGAACGCTGCGCTGAACACACTTACCTCAAGGGTTCGTCGCCGGAAAGGCGTTTAGGTCTTTTGATGGATTGAGTGCTTGGATTTCGATAGCTTTGATTGATTGGCTCGAGGCACGAGGCTATGATTCAGTAATGCTCTATTGAGAAATTTTTTGTTTGTTGCTGACTATGGAATCACGTGCTTTACTGTTTTGTGTTATATTATTACATCTGGGGTTTCTTCTTCTCAGTATCTGGTTCTACGTTTCCCTGCCTGCAAGTGTGATTTGTTTTGACATTTTTTTCTTTTTTTTTTATTCTTTCTCACATTTTTATCGTCTTGTTGACGTAAAGTCCCTGCTGAAACAAATTCTGCTTCTCTGCTCCTCAGTTCAGTGCATCCGCAGTTATTGACTGTGAGCTTTCTGTGTCAGTATCAATTTCGTATGTGTTTATCATAGGACAAGTACGAAGTCGAGGAATATTTTATTACGAAAAGTTTCTACACCGACGCAAATTGATCCTGTCGCCCAGCATGATCGACTACCCGTGCTTTTACCAACTCTGCTATATGGGCTGAATATGTAAATCCACGTGAATTTTAACGTACATACTTCCGTTTATCTGCATTTTGGACGAAATTGAGATAAGGTAGTTTTCGTTCTTCGGATGATTTAGCTGCGTAAATAATAAATACAGTGATAGACATTCGTTTAGCCGAGGCTACAAAACTTTCAAAAAAGTGTCAGGAAACTCATACAAAAGATTTTATGATAAAACTTTTTTATCGTAGTGATAGTATATCTGGTACTGTTTTATAAAAATGTGATAAATCACACTTACATATACACTGAAACAAAAACGAGGGTAAAAATCCATCAAATGTCATTTTTTTGCCTAGACATTCTTTAAGCCGAATTGTACAATTTTTAGAATTCCTCAATAAAAAACTATCAAATTTCGAAAAATATCCAACAAAGTCATTTTGTATGGTGATCTGCATTATAGATCGACTTGTAAATCATGAATAAGATCGTTTTTGGAAGTGTTGCCATATAAATTTTGCATGCATCTCATATAAATATGTCATAATATTGTAAATGTTTCCAAATTGAGATTTGATGTAGTTATTTTTATCGAAAGTGTTTCAAAAGAATCAAATGAAAGAGTTATGACAAAAGCAGGTTGAAAATTTATGAAAGACAATGTTTTTAACAGAAAAAAATAACGCAAATCATCAAAAAATCACGTATTTAAGCATTGTTTTGATGAAATATGATGGTTTCACTTGCATAAATCACAGCGTTTACTACTATTACGTCTTCTAATAGCTTCCAATATCTTCTAGACTGTATTCTGGCTGAAATAACATACATTGGACGGCTCATATTTCGAGAAATGACACCGATAGTATTCAAATTTCTAGCATAGACTACTTGTTTCATAATTTAGACATTCTTTTCAAATAAATCATGTTGAAAATGAATGTGATTCACAACTATGACTCATTTATAATAGGGGGATTCACTTAACAGCGTAAACTGATTAAACTGATTAAACGTCGCGATCACCAAGGCAATCTTCGATTATTTCATTCGCAAAATCATGAAACATTTCAAATAAGCAGAAAATCATGGCTTACGCAGCAATTTAATCTGTTTGGTGAGTACCCCTAATATATTTCTTCAGTTTGAATAAAATAAGCCAATTGTTTGACAATATCTTGCATTTTTGTATGTCTGCTTTTGAATAAACAGGGTACAAAAAATCTGACACTTTTTGCAGTTCTTTCACTTTGCAATCTTCTAACTCATTTAGTAATGCTAGTATCAAACAGGTATACTCCACAGGCATTAGGGCACGTCTTTATTTCAATGCAGAACTATTTATTTTAGCTTTTATCAATCCCATTTTAAAGTTTAACCAACCAAAAACCAATATACTTAATTTTTCATGACATTTTATGCAATAATTTGAACATGTCTAACAATAATTTTGTGCCAAATTTTCAAAACTGCTTATCTAGCTTACGGTTGAGTGTTTACAGAAATCATTTTGCTTAAATAAATTTGTTTATCGTCGCTTCTTCTTATCGGGACATTTTTTATAATATTTCTCTGAATTTCACAAATAAATAAACTTTTAAGGTCAATTATCTTGCTAACACGTCATAAACTAAATGCCTTGGAGTATATCCTCGAAATATACTCACGAAGTTGCAAAAAAATCTATTGAAAACCAATTTCTCATTTACCTCGGCTAAACGAATGTCTAGGCAAAAAGTGGCATTTGAAGGGTTTTTAGCCTCGGTTTTCTTTCAGTGTATACAGTGCCAGAAATAAGTATAAAGACAGAGCCGTTTTCCATACAAAATAATCATGTTTAGGGATCAAAATATCTTTTTCTAGCGATTCGATTGTTATGGAATTTTGTCTGCCACCTTAAAATTACTAGAATTTTGGCTAGAAATATAAGTCATCATCCATGAAAACGTTTATATCGACTTTTCAGATTCAAATAAATATAAAGACACATTTTTATATGGAAATCAGTGTCTTTATATTTAATTGAATCTGAAAAGTCGATATAAACGTTTTCATGGATGATGATTTATGTTTCTAGTCAAAATTCTAGTTATTTTAAGGTGGCAGACAAAATTCCATAACAATCGAATCGCTAGAAAAAGAGATTTTGATCCCTAAACATGATTATTTTGTATGGAAAACGGCCCTGTCTTTATACTTATTTCCCGCACTGTATGTAAGTTTAATGTATCACATTTTTATAAAACAGTACTAGATATACTATCACTACGATAAAAAAGTTTTATCATAAAATCTTTTGTATGAGTTTCCTGACACTTTTTTTGGTCTCGGCTAAACGAATGTCTATCACTGTATAATTTGTTGAGAAAAATCAAAATACAACACCAAATTTGATCGTCCCATAACGAAAAGTAATCACATGTCAGTCCCATCACGAGCTATTGTGCACAGCTAGTCGTTTTCTGTATTTTTTTTTACCGAAATTTCAACTGCTGAGCGTTCGGTAACGGGTTTTTAACAAAATTGTGTAGAAAAATTACCAAATTTCGGTGAAATGTTATCGTTTATCTGTCAAACTCTAACGAAATTCGGTAAAAGTTGATAACTTCACCGAATTTTTCCTGTAAGACCAACTTAACGGTTAAGATTTCGGTAAAACATTACCGTAGTCGGTGATTTTATCTCGGCTTGATATCCTTTAATGTAGAACTGAACAACGATTCAGCCAATTTTATACTTTTCACAGCTATGTTTTCAATTTGTGAAAATTTCATGCCTACTTTTTTCAGGTGGTAATCTCTCCCAGGGAAAATCTATTTAAATCCTAAATAACATGTTGGAAAATTTCCAAAGAAGTTTTCAATGCGATTCCTGGGAAAGCTTTACATGGAATGAGTTCAACATGTTTCAGATGAACTTCACAGCAGGTTTCTGGAAGATTTTCCAAAATTGGCAATATTTTTAAATGGGTCTGCTTTTGTCTAAAATGCCCCCTTTTCAAAGCTGTGGATCGTATTTAATGCATCTCTCGCAATCCACATCCATTAAACAAAAGAGGAGAATTTTATCTCTCTCTCTTATTTATTTTTTATTTTTTCATAGTTTTTTTCTTGTTTTTTTTTTCTTTTTTTTCTTTTTTTTTTTCTCTACTCGTACAAGTAGATTGCTCGTCAGAATTCATAGCTTGGCAAAAGACCCTTTCGAAATGTTGGTTAGATTGGAATTAATATTGGTTTCATGAGGCGTATCTCTTGCTCATCCGATAGATGGCTAATGGCAAAGTCAAAGAAAACCTTCGAGAAATATTTGAAATGATTGATAATTAACACACCATTAGATTAAATTTTCGTATTCAGTGGGAAAAAATCCCAAAACAGCTAGACTTTTAAGACACAAATTCAACGACGTTGTAGAGATTATGTTACGACATTTTATTGATTTTCCAATAAACCATTTGATTGAAATTCTCGTCTGGCTGATGACACGAAATTAAGCTTTGCTGAAAATCCTTAAGTACCGTAGACCGGGGTCAAATTGATCTCCGGGTCGAAATTGATCAGACGTTTTTCTGTTGGATAAAGCATATTTGAAATAGATTCCTTAGATATATCGTTGAGTATTAGATTCGAACAGCACGATACTTGCAAGGAAACCATTTTATGTATGCTTTATCTAACAGAAAAACGTCTGATCAATTTCGACCCGGAGATCAATTTGACCCCGATTTACGGTACCGTTAATCTAAAAGGATTATTCTGCGCTTGCATATTATTCAAACACATATCTCCATTTGTAGAACTAATTATTTATTAATTATTGATTATGCTAATTATGGATACACTGCACTGTTTTATTCTATCGGCTTGGGTTACATATATTTTTCGATTTATTTATTCGTTGTTTTAGGAGCGATTTAAAGGGTTCCAGAGGACTTGAAGAGGTTTCAGGAACCTTTCAGGATGGCTCCAGTGACATTTCAGAAGGCTTTTAAGTATTTTAATGAGGTTTCTGAAGTTTCCAGTTTGTGCCCAAGGATTTTAGGGGCTGTAGGAGGGAGTTTAGAAGGAGTTGAATATGTATTGTGAGAATCCTCTCAAAACTGTCACGAAGCCTTTATGAAATGCCCTCGAAACCATATAATTCCTCAGAATCTCCTGGAAACGTCTCTAGCAGACCTTTGTAACCCTCTGAGACGCCTCTGGAACTCCCCTCAGCTCCTCTAACCTCTTTGAAATCTTCAAATACCCACTAGAACGCCCTTGAAACTTATTTGAAACCCAAGAGCATCCTGCGCTCTGAAACCACTCTGGAACATCCTGGAATCCCCTTAAACGTTTATGGAACTCTCTGTAATTCTTGTGAATCTTCATGAAGTCTTCTAAAACCCCTTGAATGCACCTGAAACCTCCTATACTCCTCCTGGAATTTTCCTAAAATATCTTTGAAGGCTCCTGGCATTTAAAAAACAACCATCTAAACGCCCACGAAGTATCTGAAATCCATTAGAATCCATGTCATGCTCCCCTGAATCCCATTCAAAGCCCATAAAACCTTTTCACGTTGCTTTCTCAGGTAACAATTTGTTGCGTTTTTTTTACTACTTTAAAGGAGCCTTCGTTTGAACAAAAGCTGGCAGGGAAAGTAAACTCCTCTATTCACCTCCCAAACATCCTCAAGTAGGTTTGACTACCCACAGGAATCCCAGAGGAACTTTGCGAAAGAATCCCAAAAGAAACATCTAGACGACTCCCTCAAGAAACTCCTGCAAAATCCCAGAGAAATCTCCACAAGGAATGGTGAAATTTAAAAGGAAAGTCTTTAGGGACCTCAGAAGAAATTCGCAAAGATATCAGAAACGAACTTCTGGAGGAATGGAAAAAAAAATCCTAAAAAATCTCAGAGAGTTTAAAAAGGAAAAGAAAAGAAAGCCCAGTAAAAGCTCCTAGAAAGAAATCTCACAATGATGTTTTGGTGTAGTCCCTAAATACATTTTTAGAGGGTCCCAAAAAAAATCGTTCGAAAATCTCAAAAGGAACTCATAAAAAAAATACCTGGAAAGATTCTAGGAACACAGGAAACAGGAGCTACAGGATATATACTGGAAGGATCTAGAGAAAAAAAAAACAAAATAGAACTCAAAGATTCTCAAAAATACCTTTTGGAAGCATTTCCGAATAAAATAAATTTGAAAAACCCTAAAGAAAAATTCCAAGGGAAGTTATGGAGGAAACTCTTAAGGAAAACCAGTAAAAATCATTGAGGAATCAGTGAGGCAACTTCTGAAGGAACTTTTTTCAACGTTTAAAAAGTACCTATGTTTTAAAGATTTTTCAAGCATTGACATATTGTTGATAATTGCTCAAAATTTCATTCAATTCGGTTCACTGGTGTCCGAGATATGACAGTTCAAAAATTAGTTGCCTAAAAAATAGTGTTTTACGAGAACGATTCTAGATTCATATAATAGGTTGACAAACAGTCAAAATTTGAGAATTTTTGATGCACTATTTGAAAAGTTACAGCATGTTGATTTTTTTGTGAGAGAAAAAAAAGTTGCCTATCCCAAACAATTTGGCCACCCCCTGTATATATGAAAATGCTAGAAAAAAAAAACATCCTGTGAAAATATCAGAAGCAACTGCAGAAGGAAAACAAAAGGAGAAATCCTAGTTAAAATGTTTTGCAAAAAAACTGAAGGATGTTTTAGAGGAATTCCAGAAGAAATGTTTCAAATAACACATCGAAAAAGGCTGAAAATAAACCTAAAAAAAGAAAGGTTTCTGTATTCCTTCAGGGATTTTTCAGGAAATTCCTTCAGTGATTTTTACAGAAGTCCATGCATGTATTTCTTCATGTTTTAACATTCATGTTTCAAACATTTCTGGAAGAATACCTTCAGAAATATTATCAGATTTTCTTCCGGAGTATTCCTTTTTGATTTGTACATCTATTTTTCTAGAATTTTTTCAATATTTTTTTCTTGAAATTACTTCAGGGGTTCTCCTTTAGACAATTAGAAAGGTTTCCACTTACCCTTCTGAAATTATTGTTGAAATTTTTCCAAAAGTTCTTTTATATAAAACTGCATACATTCAGGAATTTTCTCTGGAATTTATTTAGTAATTCCTTGAAAAAAATCTCCGTGGATTCTTCTAGGATATCTTCAGACCTTTCTTAAGGGAATCTTTCAGAGATGCTTTAAGAATAGATTATCTCAACAATTCCCGCAAAAACTACTCCAGGAACTATTCTTTGACATTTTCAAGTAATTTTATAAAGAAATTCCTCTTTGAAAAGCTACAGAGAGTTCTCCAGTTCTACCACGCATTCTTTCAAAAATTCATTCAAAAATACATTTTTTTCCAGAAATTTCTTCAGTGACATACTGGAAAAACTTGTAATCAGAAGGCACGAAATGTTGCTAATTGACAAATTGTGTTCTTCAGTGATTCTCTTGAGAATTTCCCCAGGTTATTTGAGCAGGATTTCCTGCAGAAACTTCGCCAGAATTTTTTGTGTACTTATCCCTTTAGAAATTGACATTCTTAGACATTATTTTAAGAAATCCACTAGGGCTTTCTTCAGGAGGTC
Organism: Aedes albopictus; assembly: GCF_035046485.1. Classification (NCBI taxonomy): domain Eukaryota; kingdom Metazoa; phylum Arthropoda; class Insecta; order Diptera; family Culicidae; genus Aedes; species Aedes albopictus. Next base: position 401,944,006 of record NC_085138.1, on the reverse strand, counting down.
TTCCAAAGATTCATTCAAAAAAAAAAAACTCTAGAGATATTTTGAGAGGATCCTTCAAGAATCTCACCACTAATCCTTGTGCATTTTCTACAAGGATTTCTGTTTACATATTTAAAGAGATTTCTTTTGTTTTTATTAATGTGTATTTTGACATCAAGCTAATTCTACACTTCATTTTTATTTAAAGAAATGCCTTCAGAAATTCTTTTACGGATTCTCCAGGAATCCTTCCAGAAATTTCTCAAGCAACTTTTCCTTGGAATTACTTTCAGAGTTCCTCCAAAAGCTTCTCGTGATTTTTTTTAAACTAAATAAAGAGGTATGTAAAGGAATTTCTTGAGGTATTCGCCCAGGCATTCATCTAGAAACTCCACCAGAAATAACAAAAGAAGTTGCTTCAGATTTTTTTGTCCAGGAATCCCTCCAGAAAATTGTCAAGAGTTTCTTCGATATAACACCAGGAGTTTTTAAGAGATTACTTCGGACAATTACCCAGGGATTTCCATTCAATTCCATATAGATTTCCTCCAATATTTTTCTGAAATATCTGGGAAAACTTCTGAAAAAATCCCCGAAGAAATTTTAGGAAATCTTTGACGGATTTTTTTTTTTGCCGAAACTGGAAGATATTGAGGAATTTTAAGAAACATCCTTGGAGGAATCGCTGGTAGATTTTATGAAATTATTCCTCGACCGAATGATTCCGGATAAACTCTTGGAAACACCCCTAGATAAGCTCTTGTAAAGATGTATAGAAAATACTCATGACATATTTCTAAATGAATTTCTGTAGAATTTCGTAGGAATTATAAACAATCCGTGGAAAATTTCTTGGAGTTATCCTCAGAAGAAATTCCAGATAAATTTACGGGTAAAACATGGAAGCATATCTGGAGGAAGTCCCGAAGGAATCTATGTATGAACTCTTGCAGGAATCTCTAGAGAAATGCTTGCTTGAATCAATGAAACAAATGCGGTAAGAATCTGTAAAATTTTCTGGATTATTCGCTGAAGAAATTCCTGAACATATTCCTATCGAAACTTTCAATGAAATCCATAGATCAACTCCTGAATAAACTACTGGCTTCCTTTTTTTAAGAAATACCTGTAAAGGAATCTCTGGATGAGTTTCCAATAAAATACTGGAAGAGCTCATTAAAGAATTCTTGAAAGAATTACTAAAATAATCTCTGGTGATGATTCAGAAGGTGCACATGAAAATTTTCTTACAAGGATTCTTGGAGAAGCGTTTGAAGAATTTTTGAGACTATATCTGAAGGAAGTCCTGGAGAAATTTTCGAAAAGAAACCCCGAAAGAATTTCTGAAAAAAAACGATGTACCGATGGAGTTTCTGAAAAATAAATCTTTGTTGATTTTAAAACCGAATTCCAGGAGTAAGTTCTGAAGGAATCCATGGAATAATTTTGGGAAAAATGAAGATTTCTCAAACGAATCCTTGAACAAACTCACGGGGGGATCTTATGAAGTATTCTGGAGAGATTCTCCAGAAAAAAATCTTAAGGAACCCCTTGAAGAGTTTCTGAAGAAAACTTTGAAAAATAATGGAAATTTTTTAAAAAAGAAATGCAAAAAGAAATTTCTGGAGGAATTTCTGAAAATTTCTGAGAAAATCCATGGAAGATGTTCAAAAGCATTGACAATGAAACCTAGGAAGACTTCCAGAATAGAACTCCTGGGAGATTTTCTAAAGGACCCCAGGAGCAATTTTGGAAGGAATTCAAGGAAAATTTTAAAAATAATTTCTTACATTAACTTCAAAGGCAATCTCTAAAAAATTCTGGAGAAACTCTGAAGGAAAATTTGGTTACCTTAGGGAATCTTAAAATAAACTGGAAGAATTTTCATAAAAATCGCTTCGAAGGCATTCCTGGCAAAATTTCGCGAAATTCCATGAGATACTTATTTATAAAAGCTCCCTAACTAAGAAAAAAGTAGGAAGAAAAAATCACCATCAAAAAAAGGGCTAAAATACATTTAGGATGCGAAAGATTCCTATCCAATAATGTCATAAATGAGACAGGAACCTCAATTTAAACTGTCAGGAAAACAATACGAGATTTATAGTTTGCCTAGTGGATAAGACATCTGATCGCCAATCTGGAGATGGCGGATTTGATTTTCATCACGGTTCTCATTTCGGTTCCATTCAATTTATAACTTTGGAAGTGCTCGAAGAACACTAAGTTGAAGAGAGACATGCCACGCTTCAGTGGGAACATAGAGCCACAACAAAAAAAAAATCCCCTCTAGAATAAATAACTGTACCACAGAGTAAATTGCATAAATTTGTTCCATAATCGCTTTCGTTCCACAGTATCGCACTAAAATTTATTCGAAAATCGTGCTCAGCCAAAGCTATATGTACACCTCCCATTAGCTGGTAACCGATTTTTCGTTTGCATTGTTCGAATATTTAGAGCTTTAGTTGCAACTTACTCCGGAAGACCCTTCTTCACCTTCTACTTACCCATATCGTCCAAAGGCAGACGACGACGACGATTGCCATTTATGATTGCATGATTGCGCCTTCCTCAATAAGCCAGATGGATGGACGGACGGACGGACGGGGACATGGTTTTCGTGCTTTCGCCGCCTCACCAACAACTGTAGTGTGACTGTGTCGTCGGTTTCCGTTTTTGGAATCTCAGAACAGCGCAACAATGCACTGCACAATGCACATTCAAAAGGCCAATCCAACAGTTGAGACTTCCGAGGTCCGAGAAGACCACCAACGGCGTCGTCGAAGAACTGACACTCTCCGCGCGTTTGGATTGTGCAATGTTTGCATGACTCTTGTTAGGTGTCATTTCGAACACGAGAGCCCGGCGGCGGCGGTGTGAGAATAATTTATTAATGACATTCCCTGGGTCCTGGAAGAGGTGCTCTTGGTGACATTTGGCACTTCCGCGAGTCAGGGAATCTGGTTTCGAAAACGAATGGAAAGACATAAATCAGTCTGGCACTAGCCGTAGGCAATTTTCACGATCCGTTGACCCGATTTCGAGCCGTATCCTCGTGAAAATTATGCAACCATCATTCCCAATATTTCCGCTAGTTCGAACTTGAAGCACCGTTACCGTGACCTTCTGCCGGCAGGCGCTAACACCCGGCTCCGAACCGGAAAACCAAGTCCCCGCGCCGCGCCCGAAGTAATCAAGTCCCGAAAACCGTTTAAACACCCTCGCTCTACCCTCCCATGGCTGCAGCAGGGACCGGATCACAAAATCGAACGTGTCCCATTTGGCACAGTTCTACGTGACTACGCGACCTCTGCGCCGGGGTCCGTCCGTGTTTGGGACTCGGTCGTCGGTGGTGTCGCACGCCCCGGGCCAAAAACAGAACACAAATCATTGCTCTCGCGAGCTTCTCTCTGCATAGTGGAAGAGGCGCATGGTTTTGCTGGTCAAAATGTCTAACATGCTCTCTTAATCCAATTTTGGAATTGTTTTATTGGATTTCAGAAAAAAAGTATACAATTATGATATCTCTACAAGATTGGAAACACAAGTTGTTCGAGAAAATCAATATTCAATTCAAATATTGAATACACCCTAAGAAAAAAAAACAAATTACAGTCAAACCTCCATGAGTCGATATTGAAGGGACCATCGACTCATGGAAATATCGAGAAGTGGAACATAAATGCTTTGGAGAGCTGTTTGAGGGGACCATCATAGTAACCCAGAAATTATTTTTCAGTATGGACAAATTTACCTCCATGAGTCGATATCGAGTCAAGGAACATCGACTCATGGGAGTTCGACTGTATTCGAGATTAAACTATATTGAAAGTTCACCTTAACCGATAACCTTAATTATATTTGCCTAATAGGCATTTTTTTTATTATCGTACAAATTGGGCCGAAGGATCTCAGATGTTCATGAAACTTTTTCCACAGCCAGGGCTCATGGATAAATAAATAAAAAAAAACAAAAAATTGAGTAAAATTCAAGGTCGCATATTTTCCCGCAAACTCAGGTGGAAATTTCTTGTTTTCCTCTGACACTACTTACTTTAAGAAATCATAACTCAAGAACGAAGCATCTTAGAATCAAAGTTGTTTTTTTAGAAAATGAAAGCAAATTTTCTCAGAAATACAAAAAAAAACTGGACAAAGTTTTCCACAAAATTTTTCACAGTTGAGAAAATTCGTTAAGAAAGCCGAAAAATCTATGCCCGATCTCGTGGAAAATTTTCAAAAAATTTTTTTGAGAAGGTTATTTAATTGCTTAAATTTTTGGAATGCACTTTTTTTTCGTTTTTGAGTTATGGCTAATTTTGTTTAAAAATGTTCAAATGTGCCATATAAGCCTTTTTTTGAAAAATCATAACTTAAAAACGAAGCATCGTATAAACAATGTTTTTTTTATGAAAATGAAAACAAATTTTCTCAGGAATCCAAAAAAAAAATATGAAGTAGAAAAAGCTTTCCACAAAATTTTACACCGTTGAGAAAATCTATAAAGAAAAGCCGGAAAAACTATGCCCAAATGCGTGGAAAATTTTCAAAAAAATAGTTTTGAAAAGGTGATTTCATAATCTTTGATTGCTGAAAATTTTTGGAATGCACGTTTTTCTTTCCTGAGTTATGACCAAATTTGTGTAAAATAACCATGTAAGCCTATATTATATCATCCCATGCAACTAGGCAAACTTCGAGGCTAGAAGTCAGGTTTTTACAGAAAAATAATAAAAAAGAAAAAAAGAAGTATAAAGATTTTGGAAAATTTATATTATATGACATCTAACATAAATCCGCTAAGAATATTTCCATCAGTGTATGTTTTTTTTCTTAAAGTCCTTCAGATATTCAAAAACATCATCAAAGTCATTTCAATCCACTAAATTGTTTCCGGTCACATTTTTTCAAAAGTTTTTCATTTTTTTTCAAAAGTTGGGTGGAGAAAAGTAAAAAAAAATAACATAAAAAGCATTTACGAATAGATACTTATACATGAGCAAAATTTCATTTGCTTTGAAAAAGGTGGCGTCTACGCGAATCGTGCGTTGAGCTGAATATGTTCTATTAGAGCATTACAATATGTTTATGAACCGCAAAACTGTAAAAAAAAGAAAATAAAAATATTTTAAAAATCGACGTTTTTGAAATAATATCTTCATACTCTTTGATCTGAAAAACAGGAAACGAGCTTATCGAGCAAAAGTTATGGACATTCTTTTGGTATTCCTCCTGCAGCTACTTCTAGAATTTATTCAATTCTCCTTCTAGGATTTATCAGTATATGTTAAGGAGCTTTTCTGGAATTTTTTAAAAACTTTTTTTGTGTGTTCTTTCTGATTTTTCTTAGATTTTTATTAGGGAATCCTGTCTTAGATACACCAAAAGCTCCTTCTCAGATTCCACAAAGAGTTCCATCTGGGTCCTCACAAAAAGTTGTTGTTTTTTTTTGTATGCCGTTGGAGATCCTGTAGTAGATTCTTCTGATATGCCTCTTGGAGTCTCTTATGGAGTTTCCGCTAAAGTCTTTGAAGGAACTGTTGAAGGATTGCTAGAAACAATTCCATAAAGCAGCCCAAAAATACTCGAAAAAATAGTACGAATACAAGAATGACCTACTGGAGAAGATCCAGAAGAAAGTCCAAGAGAAAATTAAGAAAGAACTGCGTGATGAATCTTAGAGTAACCTTCCGGAAAAATCCCAAAATAAATATATAGAGGACTTCCACAAGCAATTTCTGAAAAAATCACAGAATAATTTTCGGAAAAAATCTCACAAGGAACTTCTAGTAAATTTTTAAAGGAACCCCTTGAGGGACCTCAGAAGGATCTCGCTAAGATATCTGAAAACGAACTTCTTGGGGAATCCCAGCATGAATTCCTGAAATATCCTAGATGGAATACCAGGAAGAGTACCAGAGTAGAAATTCTAGTAAAAACTCCTACAAGAATCTCACAACTATCTTTTGATGAACTCCAAAAAAAATCAAGTGTAGGGTATTTTGCCAATTGTTGCACACCTTAAAAACTTTCCAAATATTGCACACCTTTAAGAACAGCATGGAGTGTGCAACAATTGGCGAGTTTTTAGGGTATGCAATAATTGGCGATTTACCCTAACTCCTGAAAAAAATTTTGTAAAATTTTAGGAAACAAAAAATGTTCTGTTTCTTCAGCAGAAACTTTAGGAGAAAAAGATCAGGAGAAACTCCAAAAGTAAACTGCGTAGATCCTCAGAAAAAACTTCCAAAAAATTGACAGGTTTTTCAGAATAAAATAAATTTAAAAAACTCCAAGAAAGGACTCCAGAAAAAACTTCTGAAGCGATACCAGCGAGGAGCCTGAGCAAAAACTTCTGGAGAAATTCCAGAAAAAAATGTACGTAGAAATCCTGTGATAGTTTTAGACGGAACTGCAGGAGGACCACAAGACCAGAAAAAAAGAACTGCAACAAGACTAGAAATCTTTGAAAAACGCTATGAGAAATCTTAGAAAAACATTTGGGAGGAATTCCAAAAGAATATCTTAAGGAAGCTAAATGGACCTGGTGTGACATTTGAAACCCGGGACATTTACGCTATAGACCTGGGATCAAATCTCACTCAGAGATGAGAACACTCGCTTGGAAACAGTTAAACTCACTTGCCATTCTCTCGTCTCTATGAAATTTACACTCATCGCGGGGAGAGTCGTTCATAGCTCACCTTGAAGAAAAACAGCGAATGCTGAATTTCCTTTTTTTCAGAAAAAAAAAAATCAGTATGAAAATCCCAAAAAAAACTTCTTGAAGATGCTCAGAAGGACCTTCTTTAACCCTCGTCGTGCATTGGGGTCATTATGACCCCTAAACGTGCACTAGGTCAGCGAGGTGAGCGCAAGCTAATGCACGAAGAAGGTTAATATAGTAATTACAAAAAAAAATTCTAGAGGCTCTTCAGAAAATAGGAAAACTTCAAGAAAGATCTCCAGGAGACATCTCAGAAGTATCTCTGAGTAAAGTTAAAATCTGAGAAAAATCCAGAAGTAATATTTGTAAAAATTCCTCCTCTCAGGAATCTGGGAGAATCCCTCTCAGGATTCAGGGAGAATCCCTCTCAGGATTCTGGGAGAATCCCTCTCAGGATTCTGGGAGAATCCCTCTCAGGATTCTGGGAGAATCCCTCTCAGGACTCTGGGAGAATCCCTCTCAGGACTCTGGGAGAATCCCTCTCAGGACTCTGGGAGAATCCCTCTCAGGACTCTGGGAGAATCCCTCTCAGGACTCTGGGAGAATCCCTCTCAGGACTCTGGGAGAATCCCTCTCAGGACTCTGGGAGAATCCCTCTCAGGACTCTGGGAGAATCCCTCTCAGGATTCTGGGAGAATCCCTCTCAGGATTCTGGGAAAATCCCTCTCAGGATTCTGGGAGAATCCCTCTCAGGATTCTGGGAGAATCCCTCTCAGGATTCTGGGAGAATCCCTCTCAGGATTATGGGAGAATTCCTCTCAGGATTCTGGGAGAATCCCTCTCAGGATTCTGGGAGAATCCCTCTCAGGATTCTGGGAGAATCCCTCTCAGGATTCTGGGAGAATCCCTCTCAGGATTCTGGGAGAATCCCTTCAAGAATTTGGGGAGAATCCCTCTCAGAATTTGGGAAGAACCCCTCTCATGATTCTGGGAGATTCCTTCTCAGGACTCTAGGAGAATACCTCTCAGGATTTTGGGAGAATCCCTCTCAGGATTCTGGGAGAATTCCTCTCAGGATTCTGGGAGAATCCTTCTCAGGATTCTGGGAGAATCCTTCTCACGATTCTGGGAGAATCCCTGTCAGGATTCTGGGAGAATCCCTCTCAGGATTCTGGGAGAATCCCTCTCAGGATTCTGGGAGAATCCCTCTCAGGATTCTGGGAGAATCCCTCTCAGGATTCTGGGAGAATCCCTCTCAGGATTCTGGGAGAATCCCTCTCAGGATTCTGGGAGAATCCCTCTCAGGATTCTGGGAGAATCCCTCTCAGAATTCTGGGAGAATCCCTCTCAGGATTCTGGGAGAATCCCTCTCAGGATTCTGGGAGAATCCCTCTCAGGATTCTGGGAGAATCCCTCTCAGGATTCTGGGAGAATCCCTCTCAGGATTCTGGGAGAATCCCTCTCAGGATTCTGGAAGAATCCCTCTCAGGATTCTGGAAGAATCCCTCTCAGGATTCTGGGAGAATCCCTCTCAGGATTCTGAGAGAATCCCTCTCAGGATTCTGGGAGAATCCCTCTCAGGATTCTGGGAGAATCCCTGTCAGGATTCTGGGAGAATCCCTGTCAGGGTTCTGGGAGAATCCCTGTCAGGGTTCTGGGAGAATCCCTGTCAGGATTCTGGGAGAATCCCTCCCAGGATTCTGGGAGAATCTCTCTCAGGATTCTGGGAGAATCCCTCTCAGGATTCTGGGAGAATCCCTCTCAGGATTCTGGGAGAATCCCTCTCAGGATTCTGGGAAAATCCCTCTCAGGATTCTGGGAAAATCCCTCTCAGGATTCTGGGAAAATCCCTCTCAGGATTCTGGGAGAATCCCTCTCAGGATTCTGGGAGAATCCCTCTCAGGATTCTGGGAGCATCCCTCTCAGGATTCTGGGAGAATCCCTGTCAGGATTCTGGGAGAATCCCTGTCAGGATTCTGGGAGAATCCCTCTAAGGATTCTGGGAGAATCCCTCTCAGGATTCTGGGAGAATCCCTCTCAGGATTCTGGGAGAATCCCTCTCAGGATTCTGGGAGAATCCCTCTCAGGATTCTGGGAGAATCCCTCTCAGGATTCTGGGAGAATCCCTCTCAGGATTCTGGGAGAATCCCTCTCAGGATTCTGGGAGAATCCCTCTCAGGATTCTGGGAGAATCCCTCTCAGGATTCTGGGAGAATCCCTCTCAGGATTCTGGGAGAATCCCTCTCAGGATTCTGGGAGAATCCCTCTCAGGATTCTGGGAGAATCCCTCTCAGGATTCTGGGAGAATCCCTCTCAGGATTCTGGGAGAATCCCTTTCAGGATTCTGAGAGAATCCCTCTCAAGATTCTGAGAGAATCCCTGTCAGGATTCTGGGAGAATCCCTGTCAGGATTCTGGGAGAATCCCTCTCAGGATTCTGGGAGAATCCCTCTCAGGATTCTGGGAGAATCCCTCTCAGGATTCTGGGAGAATCCCTCTCAGGATTCTGGGAGAATCCCTCTCAGGATTCTGGGAGAACCCCTCTCAGGATTCTGGGAGAACCCCTCTCAGGATTCTGGGAGAATCCCTCTCAGGATTCTGGGAGAATCCCTCTCAGGATTCTGGGAGAATCCCTCTCAGGATTCTGGGAGAATCCCTCTCAGGATTCTGGGAGAATCCCTCTCAGGATTCTGGGAGAATCCCTCTCAGGATTCTGGGAGGATCCCTCTCAGGATTCTGGGAGAATCCCTCTCAGGATTCTGGGAGAATCCCTCTCAGGATTCTGGGAGAATCCCTCCCAGGATTCTGGGAGAATCCCTCTCAGGATTCTGGGAGGATCCCTCTCAGGATTCTGGGAGAATCCCTCTCAGGATTCTGGGAGAATCCCTCTCAGGATTCTGGGAGAATCCCTCTCAGGATTCTGGGAGAATCCCTCTCAGGATGCTGAGAGAATCCCTCTCAGGATTCAGGGAGAATCTCTCTCATGATTCTGGGAGAATCCCTCTCAGGATTCTGGGAGAATCCCTCTCAGGATTCTGGGAGAATCCCTCTCAGGATTCTGGGAGAATCCCTCTCAGGATTCTGGGAGAATCCCTCTCAGGATTCTGGGAGAATCCCTCTCAGGATTCTGGGAGAATCCCTCTCAGGATTCTGGGAGAATCCCTCTCAGGATTCTGGGAGAATCCCTCTCAGGATTCTGGGAGAATCCCTCTCAGGATTCTGGGAGAATCCCTCTCAGGATTCTGGGAGAATCCCTCTCAGGATTCTGGGAGAATCCCTCTCAGGATTCTAGGAGAATCCCTCTCAGGATTCTGGGAGAATCCCTCTCAGGATTCTGGGAGAATCCCTCTCAGGATTATGGGAGAATCCCTCTCAGGATTCTGGGAGAATCCCTCTCAGGATTCTGGGAGAATCCCTCTCAGGATTCTGGGAGAATCCCTCTCAGGATTCTGGGAGAATCCCTCTCAGGATTCTGGGAGAATCCCTCTCAGAAATCTAGAAGAATCCCTCTCATGATTCTGGGAGAATCCCTCTCAGGATTCTGGGAGAATCCCTTTCAGGATTCTGGGAGAATCCTGCTCCGAATTCTGGGAGAATCACTGTCAGGATTCTGGGACAATCCCTCTCAGGATTCTGGGAGAATCACTCTCAGGATTCTGGGAGAATCCCTCTCAGGATTCTGGGAGAATCCCTCTCAGGATTCTGGGAGAATCCCTCTCAGGATTCTGGGAGAATCTCTGTCAGGATTCTGGGAGAATTCCTCTCATGTTTCAGGGAGAATCCCTCTCAGGTTTCTTGGAGAATCCCTCGCAGGATTCTGTGAGAATCCCTCTCAAGATTATGGGAGAATCCCTCTCAGGATTCTGGGTGAATCCCTCTCAGGATTCCGGGAGAATCCCTCTCAGGATTCTGGGAGAATCTTTTTCAGTAAGGGTCTCGGAAAAGATTTGAAATGGGTTCCAGAAGGACCTCAGAGTTTTTCAATGCCTAAGCAACAACACATTTCACAGAAGAGTCAAGGCAGCACCGGTTTTTGGATGCACAGCAGCTACATTTATGTAACTAGTTCTAACCCAACGCTAGAAGTACTTGATAATAACTCGCTTGAAGTAAAAATGAAAAACTTCACCGTCATGACTCTTTTGTGACATTATGTGCTGTTTGGGTTGGGCTTCACGGATTTTCAAGCAATTTCAATGCGTTTCAAGCGATTTCGTGGGGGTTTCAAAAGGGTATATGAGCATAGTGCCACGGTAGTAGGCAGTGATATCAGATTTCTTTGAAAGGTATGCCGTAGGTGAAAAGTGAGTTTTCTTTTCGTAAATTCCCGTAGAAAAAGTCGTAGATATCCGTAGAGTTATTTCCGTAGAAAAATTGGGGTTTCCGTGAAAATTATCTACGGATCCGTAGATCCGTAGGAAGACCCTAATTTCGTGGATCTGGCATCGCTTGTAAGACGGCTTCTGTGGCCGATCAGGGAGTTCTCAAGGTCATTTTAATCAAGCCCAGAAGACTTTCAGAGACGTTTTAAGATGAGATTCAGGAAAATCTTAGGGTCGTTCCTGGATTTCCCAGGAGTTTGCAGGGGTCGAGTTTCAGGGAATTTCAGGAGAGGTTCAGGTGATCTTAGGACGATTCAGATAGTTTGAGAAGCGTTCCTTGCGGGTTCAAGGAGATTTTAGAGTGTTTCAGTGGTTTTCAGGGAGTTTCCGGGGCGTAGTACGAGGTCTTTAACACTATTTAAAGCCTCTGAAAACCCCACCTGAAATCTTCATGAAGCTCCTGGAGTCCTGAATAGACGTGTGTGCCACCATGCCACACCACGCCGGCTTGAAATCGGAGCGAATCAGTGTGCGACTCTCCATGCAACCAAGAATAAAAACACTATGCTTTTAAAACGGGGATTGGTAAATTGTCTCATGCCCGTGCACTGCATGAGTTTATGTTTACGATGTTAAAAGCTTTTCCAGGAACCAATCGGCGTCCGAGGGAGAAACCGAAAGATTACCAGCATTAACACAATAAAGTTCCTGCAGCAGAACATAGCTAGATGCCATGTTGTTGTAATCCAATCATAAGGAAATACTGAACTATGTTCTCAATTGCTTGAAAGTCCAAAGTTCAGCGCATATGCCTACCCTTCAAACCCACTGATACATCTTGAAAACTCCTGGAAAACCCATATTCCCCTTAAAACGCTTCTGAAATCCCCCCGTAACCCGAATGAAAATCCATGAAATTGCCCTGAACGCCTCGTGAAACCCTCTGAAATCCCTTTTAAATAAACCCCTGAAACCCGCTAAAATGCTGCAAATCTTAAATCGTGCTGAACCTTTTCTGGAAGGCTTTGGAAGACACTAAAACATCGGAAACCTCTTGAAACCTCCCTGCATCCCTTTAAAACTTCTTAAAACCACCTAAAGGCTTATCCCCTTGACCTCAAAACTCCTAATCATCCCCATGGTCACATAACAACCTTTCAGTTGCAAAAACTATTATTTGTGTTTAGTTTGTGTTTTTGGCGGTCACCGAAGAGATTTTTTTGTAAACTATAAAAAAAACAATTGCTTGAAATTTACAAAGGATTTCATGGTCGTAACGTAAACCCAAAAATGCTCTGATAAAACTGTTATTACTATCATAAGCAGTGTTAATACCATTTCAGAAGGGTATATCTGTTTAGTCTACACTTATACAGCTATCGCTTGAAAGAACCCGGGGTCTCCAGTTAGCCTAGTGGTTAAGGCTACGGATCGCCAATCCGGAGACGGCGGGCTGGATTCCCGTTCCGGTCAGGATAATTTTCTCGACTCCTTGGACATAGTGTATCATTGTGCTTACCTCTAAATATACAAATTCATGCAATGGCAGGCAAAGAAAGCCCTTCAATTAATAACTGTGAAAGTATTCAATGAACAGTTGAAGAGAGGCAGGCCAAGTGGGAGCGTATAGCCGTCCTTAAAGAAGAAGAAAAACCCGGGGAAATGATAAAATCGACTATACTCCTATCATTTTTCTTGTCAATTTCAATGCTCGCAACACGCCAAAGATGCATTACTAGCATTACAGCGGCCAGGCCTACTCAGAAGGTGATAAACCTGGACGTGAAACGTTCTCAGAAGGGGGGTTATTAGTTATTTGAAATAAAACTGGACTAACTAGAGAAAACGAGGCCCAAAGGAATTATAGAAGAGCCCGAAAGAAACTTCAGAACGGCATTTATGGTTTAATGGTTAAGGTTTCGATTAAATCAAAAATGTTCGAAAATCGTCAAAATGCTCAAAATGGCCATATTCGACAATGCCCTAGATTTGTTAATTCAGAGTATGTCTTAAGACATACATCGGTATCAAAACCTTTCAAATCTACCAATGACATTTATTGTTTAAGATTTAAAAGAAACTATAGATATAACTGATGATTTTTATGTTAAACAAAATCAGAGCAAAATTTTAAACAAAATGGCCAACGAAAACCCGTTCCCTACCCACTATGCGCCCATTACACGGGAAATACCCCCAACAACTGCCTCGACAACACCACATAAGCACCATAATTGACTGTGTATAGGAGGCGCGGTGCGGGTCGGAAGGTACCAACAAACGATTGCTGTCTCGACTCCGCCGGCGTCGATAATCGATAATCATGATGATTATCGCCATCAGTGTGACTTCGCGAAGCTGAAGAATTTCGCTCTCCCTCGGGGACGGTCGGGCAAGTTCTAGGCCGCGCCGGTTGACTGATCGGACGGGTTGCTTCAAATTATCCAACCAACTCAGGAGAATGACGGTGACGATGACGACGGTCTTTGTGAAGACGTGCTTGCAGTTCATCCATGACAGGGCGCGAGTGCCATTTTTTTTACCGCGACATGGCTCGTGCCCTTACCACTCCCAATAGCGATTAACCCACTCGAAGGCAGCGGCTTGATTTATGAATCATTATCTTCGGTAGAGAAATTTCGTTTGCCCACCAGGCCAACGCGAAAAATTTGAACACTGTGGCGAAGAACGCCGCCGCCCACTCGAAAACGGCGATGTCTGCCAGCCCAAGCGACATGATTTATATACCGATTAGCTAATTGTCAATGCAACTTTGTTGCACGGGCGCGTATCTAAATCGTGATCGAGGGGGGTGCTCCCCGGGGCCTCAAGTCGTCACCGACCGTCCACCACAGACAGGTCTATTGAGTGACAGACAACTCGTCGGGACCCAAGTTGATCGGTTGACTCATACGCATTCTTAATGAAGCGAGCCGCGCTCCACCAACAAACAGCAAAGGGTGGTGATTGCCCTCGAGGGAGTCCCGTTGAAATGGTTTCACCATTCTGGACGATTAGCTTCACCGTCGCAACGATTGAAATGGCATCTGACGCGGCGGGATCGATAATCAACTTTGGATTGAGTGGACAGTTGCTGGTATGCGCGGCGTGAGTCTTATTTGTTGCGTCATTTGAAAAGCTGGAAGTTGGAATGGTTGTTCTCAGAAGCTTGGAAAGCTTCTTCTCAGAAGCTTAGAAAGCTTCTTCACAGATACTTGTAAAACTTCTTCTCTGAAGCTTGGAAAACTTCTTCTCAGAAGTTTAAACAGCTTCTTCTCAGAAGCTTGGAAAGCTTCTTCTCAGAAGCTTGGAAAGCTTCTTCTCAAAATCTTGGAAAGCTTCTTCTTGAAAGCTCTTAGAAGCTTGGAAAGCTTCTTCTCAGAAGCTTGAAAAGCTTCTTCTTAGAAGCTTGGTAAGCTTCTTCTCAGAAGCTTGGAAAGCTTCTTCTTAGAAGCTTGGAAGGCTTCTTCTCAGACGCTTGGAAAGCTTCTTCTCAGAAGCTAGGAAAGCTTCTTCTCAAAATCTAGGAAAGCTTCTTCTTGAAAGCTCTTAGAAGCTTGGAAAGCTTCTTCTCAGAAGCTTGGAAAGCTTCTTCTTAGAAGCTTCGAAAGCTTCTTCTTAGAAGCTTCGAAAGCTTCTTCTTAGAAGCTTGGTAAGCTTCTTCTCAGAAGCTTGGAAAGCTTCTTCTCAGAAGCTAGGAAAGATTCTTCTCAGAAGCTTGGAAAGCTTCTTTTCAGAAGCTTGGAATGCTTCTTCTCAGAAGCTAGGAATGCTTCTTCTCAAAAGTTTGGAAAGCTTCTTCTCAGAAGCTTGGAAAGCTAATTCTAAGTAGCTGGAATAGCTTATTCTCAGAAAATTGGAAAACTTCTCCTCAGAAGCTTGGAAAGCTTCTCCTCAGAAGCTTGGAAAGCTTCTTCACATAAGCTTGGAGAGCTTCTCTTCATAAGCTTGGAAAGTGTATCTTCAGAAGCTTGGAAAGCTTCTGTTCAGAAGTTTGGAGAGCTTATTTTTGAAAATTTGGAAGGCTTCTCTTCAGAAGTTTGGAAAGCTTCTCTTCAGAAGCTCGGAAAGCTCTTCTTAAGAAGCTTCAAATGCTCCTCTTCAGAAGCTTGGAAAGCTTCTCTTTTGAAGCTTGTCAAGCTTCATTTCAGAAGCTTGGAAAGCTTCTCATCATAAGCTTGGAAATCTTCTCTTCAAAAGCTGGGAAAACCTTCTCCTTAGAAGTTTGGGAAGCTTTTTCACGGGATCTCAGAAAGCTTCTTCTCAGGAGCTTAGACAGCTTCTTCTCAGAAGATTGAAAAGCTGCTTTGTAGGAGTTCAAAAAATTTATTTTTAGCTTTCATCAGAAGATTGGAAACATTCTCCATAGAAGCTTGGAATGATTCTTCTTGGCATCTCTGAAAGCTTTTCATCAGAAGCTTGGAAAGTCCTCATAAGAAGCTTGGAAAGCTTGTTCTCAAAAGCTTTGAAAGCTATTTCTCAGTAGCTTGAAAATCTTAATCTCAGAAGCATGGAGAGCTTCTTCTCAGAAACTTGGAAAGCATGTTCTCGGAAGCTTGGAGAGCTTCTTCTCAGATGCTTGGAAAGCTTCTTTTCAGAAGCTTGAAAAGCTTCTTCTCAGAAGCTTGGATAGCATTTTCTCAGTAGCTAGGAAAGCTTCTTCATAAAAGCTTGGAAAGCTATTTTTTTGAAGATTGAAAAGTTTCTTTTCTGAAGTTTGGAAAGCTTCTTTTCTGAAGATTGGATTTTTTTTTCATAAGCTTGATAAGCTTCTGTTCAGAAGGAGCTTGAACCCAACTAACATGTTTGCTGTATAAGAGTTTAAGAGAGCTTTCTTCCAAAAGCCTTTTGGTAAGCTTCTTTTCAGAAGCTTTGTAAGCTTCTTTTCAGAAGCTTGGTAATCTTCCTTTCAGAAGCTAGGTAAGCATTTTTTCAGAAGCTTGGTAAGCTTCTTTTCAGAAGCTTGGTAAGCTTCTTTTCATATGCTCTTTGAAGAAGATTTGAAAGCCTCTTCTCAAAATGTTTGAACATTTCTTTTCAGGAGCTTAAGAAGCTTTTTCTCAGAAGCTTGGAAAGCTTCTTCTCAGAAGCTTGGAAAGCTTCTTCTCAGAAGCTTGGAAAGCTTCTTTCCAGAAGCTTGAAAAGCTTCTTTCCAGAAGCTTGGAAAGCTTCTTTCCAGAAGCTTGGAAAGCTTCTTCTCAGAAGCTTGGAAAGCTTCTTCTCAGAAGCTTGGAAAGCTTCTTTCCAGAAGCTTGGAAAGCTTCTTCTCCGAAGCTTGGAAAGTCTATTCATAGAACTCGCAAAGCTTCTTTTCAGAAGCTTGCAAAGCTTCATTTCAAAAGCTTGGAAAGCAGCTTCTCAGAAGCCATGAAAGCTTTTGCTCGAAAGCTTTAAGAGTTTTTCTCACAGGTCTGAAAAGCTTCCCCTCGATAGTTGGTAATACTTCAAAAGCTTGGGAAGCTACTCTTAATAATATTGGAAAGTTTCTATCCAGTCTTTGACGGTTTGTTTTCAGATATTTGGTGAGCTTCCCCTCAGGAACTATGTAAGCTTAAAAGTTTCTTTTCAGAAACATAAAAGGCTTTTGAATGGCTGAAAAAGCTTTTTTACGGAGTTTTAAAAAGCCTCTCTATCGAATCAAGGAAAGTTTCTCTGGAATGTAAATTTTCCTTCGAAAATATATAAAATCCCATGGAAAAGTAATGGAAATTGATCGACACAAAGCTCGCATTATCCAAGGCATTAGCTAAACAAAGCCCTAGTGGTTAGCTGACACACTTCGCCTACACGATGCTTATCATCCGCCTTCCGCCATCTAATCTGTTCTCACACCAATCAATTCCATGAACCCATCAACCAAAATTGATGAAAATTTGCCAAATTGCTTACCTAACTCTCTTCCAAAAGAGATTGTCCCACATTTGGGCCTCACCCAGCCGAAACCCACCAAGTGTTAGCCACGGTCTGGTGTTAGGGGCATCTATCACCCGGCATCCATTCTGGCACAAAAGCCCTTTCAAAATCGAGCGCCTAACAAGGTGTATAATTTGGTATAACACAGTTACTTCAACGCACACCCCAATCATCCTCAACACTAGCTGACGGTCTGACTGACTGACTGCCGCCTCTTCTAATTCCTACCAGTCGGCCAGCCAACAACAACCCAGTTCGACACACTTATTGCTCCAACTGAGGTGTGCGCTGGATGGATCGAGTCGAGATGGCATAACTCGACCCGCCGCGTGCCCATCGGCCAAAAACCTAGCGCCATTATCGCACTCGCGGTACTCCGTCCATCCAGCCAGTCAGCCGCTCCACGCCGCCGTGGCTCGTCGGGGAATCCGAATAATGTTTACTTTTATGCGCCCACATTCTCCCTTGGCTCCGTTACAATGTAGGTACCGACGACGCCACAACTCCCACCGCACCATCACACCGGAGGGTTTGACTTGGAATTCAGGATAAGGTACGTGATCCCAATTCGCGCGCTCAATTGGAGGAGCAACCTGTCATTAGACGAGCTGGTGTCCTCCTAGCAAAGAATAACCGCTCTACAGAAACGCATGGTAGATTCAGCCAGTCAGCGCAGTGCCATAAGCAACTCAGGAGTGCAGCTCTAATGACACATATTTTTTCTCCGATGAAGACTACGGCCATGTGTGTTTTACTACTGCTAAGGCTAATCTTCAGACCAGGAAAGTCTATGGAAAAAAATAAACTAACATGCGATAAGTGCAATCAAATAGTGATTTGAGATTCGTGAAGGTTTTCGAGGGATGGTGCAACAAGAAATCAAACAAATAACTACCTATAGATCAAGGTACTAAACGAGTATGCCGACATGTATGAATTACTGTGAAATGTATCGTAAAAGCACTGAGAGTCTTGAACATCGCCCTGACGATGAGTAGGAGCTGTCTTTTGCTCTTGGGCATTTCCTCAAGCAAAATGGACAAGGTTTTATCGGTAATATTGAACATCTTGAACACGAGAAGAAGTGGAACAGACCATCATAACGGTTAAAGCACGTAATTGTTACGCCGTGGACCTGGGATTGAATCCCACTCCCGACAAACTCACAAAATGTGCGTTTTTCCTTCAGCAGAGAAGTAAGGCTTGGGTCCCGAGGTGAACTGCTCCCTCTTACATTTTTCACTTTCTCCTGTTTGTAAACTGTGAGTGAGTGGGCGAGTGGGTTAGAAAAAAGAAATAGCTGGCTACACCAATCATCATCAACCATGTTCCTCAAAGACCAATAGCCATTTTTAAGATATTCTAGTATCAGTAGACTGCCCCAATGGGGTTCAAGGTTGGAGGGGAGTTTTCATAGGGCTTGAGGGGGTGTTTCGGGGTTTTCAGGAAGCATATGCGTCTTCAGGAGAGCTTAACGAACATTCAGAGGAACTTTGAAACGTTTCAAGGGGTAGAAGTTGGCCTTAGCGTTTTCACGTAGTTTTAAGAGATTTCAGATGAGTGTTAGAGGAGCTCAGGGAGATTCAGAAGTGTTTCAAAGAAGTTCACGGGGTTTCTATAGGAGTTTCAATACGTTTCAGAAAATTTAAGCGGGTTTTGAGGCAATTGTCAAGGGGCAGCGGGGGGTTCAGGGTACCCCAGTTTAAGTGTAGTTTACGGGGGTTCAGGAGGTCTTCGAGCAGTTTGAAGACGTTCCTAGGTTTTTCACGGTGTTAAATGAGGCTTCAGGGTGGTTTTCTGGGTTTTCAAGGAGCGTTCAAGGAAGTTTCAGATGGTATTCAAGAATCAATTTAAGGCGATTTATTGGGTTTCACTGGGCTCCAAAAGGTTTAAGGCAGCTTTAGTACAGTTTAAAAGGAGTTTGCGATGGTTTTTAAGTGTTTTAATATAAGAATCAAGGCGTTTCTGGAGGCTTCGTGGGGTTTCAGAATCGTTTTTGATGTTTTGGGAGAGCTTAAGGCGCTTTTACGAGGGCGTTTAAAAGGGGTTTCAAGTCTTTGTGGGAATTTGGGAAGTTTCAGAGAGGGGATTCGGCCGGGGCTTCAGCAGCCTTCGGGAAAGTTTAGGTTATGTTAACGGGGGTTCCAGGAGTTATTTATTAAGTATTACATCATTATTACAATAAAATTGGATCAACAATTCCTCGCCACAACACTCGGTTCGTGGCTGCAGTCATCCAAACTCGCCCGCCTTCCACATTTGTCATATCGTTCTGTACCTGGTCCGCTCATCTTGCACGCTACCCTCCAGGTCTTCATGTACCATCCGGATATCTACGAACACCACATTTGCAGGGTTGTTTTCCGGCATTTTGCCAACATGTCCTGCCCATCGTATCTTTCCAGTTTTTACGATCTTCCTAGGTTCCCCGTAGAGTGCAGCGAGCTCGTGGTTCATCCTTCGTCGCCACACACCGTTCTCCTGCAAGCCGCCGAAGATTGTCTTTAGCACGCGACGCTCAAAAGCTGCGAGTGCTTGTAGGTCCTCTTCGAGCATAGTCCAGATCTCATGGCTGACCAGCGTCTTGTATATGGTGTATTTGGTGCGGGAGTGAAACTGGATGACCGCATCCTTACTTTTGTAAGCAATTCTGTCTCATGGCAACAGTAAAAAAACAGTCCACAGCGTGTTCGGATGACCGCACCCTTACTTTTGTAAGAAATTTTGTCTCACGGTGACAGTAACAACAGTTTACAGCGCGTCCGGATGACCGCACCCTTATTTTTGTAAGAAACTCTGTCTCATGACGACAGTAAAAAAAAAACAGTCCACAGCGCGTCCTGCTGACCGCACCCTAACTTTTGTAAGAAATTCTGTCTCTGGTCTCAATTGATCTATCACTATCACAATGGTCTTTCGTTCAAACTTTTAAATTTTGTTTGTTGTATAGTTGCTGTTCCATCAGAATCTAACCGAAGAGGATTTCAGAAAAGTTCCAGGGGTTTTCAAGGAGTTTCTGTGACGTTCCAGAGGGACCCAGGGAATTACAGAGGCGTTCTTGGGAAATTTAAGGGGGTTGCAAGAGTATTCCAAGGATTTTCAATGGGCTTCACAGGTTTTCCAAGTAATTTTAGGGCTGTTGCAGGAGAATTCAAGGGACTTCAAGGAAGTTCCAGAGGGTTTCTGGAGCGTTTCAGAGATTTTCATGGGTTTCAGGATTTCCCTGATGTTTTGAGGGCGATACGTGTGATTTCAGGGGTGTTCCAGGTGCAAAAATTGTAATTTTTACTACTGTAGATTCAATCACCTACAGCTCATTTCAGAAGCTGAATCTGAAAATATGATGTATGAAAAATTTGTGCGGCTAGATCAGTCCTACAAGGTAGTCATGGAAAAACCACTCTTATTTTAATATTTGGAGTCAATGTCATCGACTATCTTTGAAAAATGATAATTGTCATTGAGCATGGGGTGATCCAGGGATTTTCAAGGGATTTCAGGGGTGTTCCAGGGCGTTTTAGACGGTTTCGGGGACGTTCCAGGGGTATTAAAGGGGATTTCATCGGCTATTCAGGGAATCTTAGGGACGTTCTAAGGGCTTCAGAAGTGTTCCAACGCGTTCCAGGGGGTTGCAGGGTCATTCCAGCGATTTTCAAAGGGTTTCAGGTGCGTTCCAGGATGTTTCAGGGATGTTCCAGAGGATTTCAGAGGCTTTACAGGGGTTTTCAAGGGGCTTCAGGGGAGTTCCAGGGCGTTCCAGGTGTTTCAAAAGAGTTTCATGGGCGTTCCAGAGTTTTTAAGAAGTTTTCAGGGTGTTTCAGGAATGTTCCTGTGAATTTATGAAGCGTTCCAGAAGAGTTATTGACGTTCCAAAGGGATTTGAGCGTGTTCAGAAGAAATCCAGAGGCGTTTCAGGGGATTCCGGGAGGTTGAAACCTCCGGAGTTCTGGGGGTCTCCAAGAGATTCCAGGGCGTTCCATGAGGCTTCCCTGGAAAGCCTTGATACGTCTCTGCAACCCTCCTTGGAAGCTTCCTGGAACCCCTGGAATCCATCCGAAACCCTTCTGAAATACCCATGAAACTTAACCCGGGAGCAGTCGCGTCGTGTACTGAGTACACGCACCATGAAAATATCACGCATGTGGTACACAGCATGAGCGCGGCGTCGCTGCAGGTAGTCAAAGACGCGACTGCTTGAGGATTAAAAATGAGTATCTAAAATATTTGTAATACTATACCTTGTTGGCTACAAAGTACCTTCACTCCAACGCTGAGCGTATAGTAGAACATCGTCTTCGTCGGTCTTGGGCGATGTTCCTTAAGTTTCCCCGAACGTGCAAGGATCGCTGATCTTCTTCAACCACGTGCAGCCTTCGCGTTTGTAGCCACCCACAAAGTTGGCGACTTTTACCTGGTTTCCTACTGAATATTAAAAAAAAAAAAGACAAAGTTTCGTAACTTCTTGCAACTTGCTAGTAACCCCATTTGATGGTAGTTCAGCTGTTCCTAATTCATCAAAAAAGTACAGAACAGGCAGGCAATTCAGGACTGAGTGTGAATGGATTCTTATAGGCTTCATTAGGCCCGTGCACTGAAATGGCTGATAACGTCGGGTTCTGTATATTCTAGGTTAAAGGTGAACATTGTTTCGTCAAATAGACTAGAAGAGGTTCTACGAACCATCATAAAACCAAAATCAATGGAATTAGGTTTCATGAAGGTTCTCAAAATCTCTACAAGACTAATTTGTCATGAAAATATTTCTTGGGAAGAGGTAAGGATAAAATGAGGGGCTAAAACCTCAAAGTACCTTCTTGCGCACTGGCTTGAACCACGGGTAGAGGCAAAGAACAAACCAAGGACTAAATAATAACAAGTTTTGCCATCATATCTCATTTTACCATTCTTATGTTATTCATGAATAACACTAAATAACTCGCTAAAAATAATAAATGTTATCATTGCATTTTTATATCTGAGTAATTGTAGAATAACATAAAATACCTGAATAATGTACAATATGCAATCAAGACAAAATAAGTTCTTTTTTTTCTGGATTAACGAGATTTTTAGCCCTAGGCTAGTTCTTCTCGGGACCCACGCTTTACTCCCCTTCCGAAGGAAGAACTCACATTTTGCGAGTTTTTCGGGAGTGGGATTCGATCCCAGGTCCTCGGCGTGATAGTCAAGTGTTCTAATCATCACACCAGGTCTGCTCCACAAATAAGTTCTTCTGAACATCCCAAGTAAAATAATTCAATAATAACTGAGGGGGTCAGAAGCAGAGGGGTGTAATTGACCAAAACCTGATTTAGAGATAATGAGCAAAAACTTTGACATCTTATAAAAAAATCAACAATATTCAAAAAAATTTGGATTCGCCCCGAACACTTTACTATCAAGTAACTCCACCATCTGAGATGGAAACAGACATTATATACGCTGTTTTTCTGCAGATAGGAAAATTTGATTTTTTGGGTTAGTGTCACTTACACCCCTTTACCACCAAACTGTTGACTTACACCCCTTTGGCACCAAACAAGTTCTCAATAGGCCATATACTCTACATGTAGACTCAAGTATTACTATGAATAAAATTGTCCCTAAAATGTTTAACTGCCTGTCCACAAACTACGTAGACTTTGAGGGGGGACGGGGGGGGGGGTCTGGTGGAACTCTACGTTCCTTACAAATTTCGAAAATTTTGTATGAACAAAAGTCTACGATGGGGGAGGGGCGGGTGTCTGAGGTTGCCAAAATCAAGTCTTCGTAGCTTATGGACAGCGTCTAATTTCGTTTTAAATTAATAATGCAAGAAACCATGATGATGTGGAAGCATTATTACTTTTCTGAATTAAAAAATCAGATGAAGTATTGACAAATAAGGAAAAAGCCCTTAATTTAACCCTAGTGGGATGATGGGGTCATTATGACCCAGGCTTCCTGAACGAACACTGCGCTATCATGATGCGTCTAGCGTAACATAAAACCTTAGTGACCATTTTGTCGGATCATTTTACGTTAGTAAGGACCTACAATTTAATCATCATAGTATTTTAAAAAAATGTAAGTTTATTTTATTTTTAAATGTAAATAAAAATACATTTAAACCTGATATATTTAAAAGATAAAAATTATACTAAACCGGCTGTGCGTTTTTTTTTATATACAGCTCCATAGACAAGTCCCCCGTTATGTGTATTGGAGCCTGTTTTGCCAGTTAATTTGTCAAGTTGTTTAGAATCTTCCCCGACTCGAAAAAAAAGGCATGTAAATGTTCACGCCGATCGTTTAAGATATTTCCGAGTCTATAAGGGTAATACAGACAGACAGAAACTCATTATTAAATGTATAAATAGATAGGCGTGCGCTACTAATACATGTTTTATCCTTCCAAATTATGGAAATCGCCAACAATACGATTTAAAATCTAATTATTTATCATACGGATTATAAAACAGAGCCTCAATGACACCATACACGACGAAATGTTGCACTTTTAGTGTAATACTGCGTATGTAAACTTGTTCCTGACGGTGGTTTCCAACGAGTATATACTGAAATTTGGAGTTTCGACGTCTCACGATTTCAAACGGTAATTTGTTAACTGCCCTTCGTTTCATCCGTGTTTGGCAGCCTTGTTTTAGGAGAAATAGACCTAATTTTCCCTAGAAGACGACTGCCAAACACAGCCGAGACCTAATTGATAACCTAATTCTGATCTTCACGATCGTCATAAAATCCTGAATTTTGGAATGAACAATTGTGAATAAAATGCAGTGTTGTAATCTTAATTGGTCGTGGGTCCATGACATAAGGCATGATTAAAACCATATTGAACAAAATCATAGATGTACATTAAATCATAAAAAAATTTGATTCAATACTTCATGTAAATATAATAAATTACTTACACCCCTCTGCCTCCAAGCAAATCTCCTCAACGGTTAAGCGTCATATTTTCAATCAATGTTTAAACATGCTCAAACATTTTTAAAAATTACGGGTCTTTGGCAACAGACAAAGCTGATCTCGTAGAATCACGTACGATATTTATCTCAATTTTGAATTTTTGGTCACTTACACCCCTCTGCCTCTAACCCCCTCAACTAATCTTATTATTTTTAAATCAAACCAAGGACAAACAATTTCTGAACTTAAAATTCAGTTTTTTTTCAATCTTAAAAACAAAATTAACAATTATGATCCTTTTTTAAATAACTTATTTTGTACTAACTCTGTTCTCAATAACTCGATAATAATCAATTTAGTTATTCTAGATTTCAAAATATTTTGTTCTTGGTTTGTTCTTATAATGATAAAATTAGTTTTTATGGAGTTATTTTCCAGTACAAATTCAGTTATTATTTTTGTTCATTTAGCCCTTATTTCTAGCAAACCCATAACAGATTTTGGCATTCAGCTATTCATTTCTAATGACAAAATTTGATCTCTTTGTGTTATTTTAATTTTCTGCCCGGGACGCCATACAATTGCTACAGGTAAAGTAACTTCAACGTTTTGTTCATCGTATGACAAGTAGTGTTTCTACAAATCTATCTAAATACACCCGACTTCATCAATCAATTGCTGCACAACCTCTGAGCAGAAACTAGTCAATATTCGTCTCTACAGATCAAACCTGAGGTGATGTTACAAGCAAACTTGAGCACTCCGCATTCCGATAGGCTGCAGCTACCCATCTGCAGTTGCATATAGATGCCGCTTACTGGCAGAACAAAACACAGGAAGAAATTCCCTCGAAGCGGCAGGAATTTCGACCGATAATGACGACGGTCATCGAAGGTGTGCGAACATGAATGCGTGCTGGGGCACTGGATTGTTCCGCAGTCCACGGCAGGAATGCTGGTGGAATCCCACTTCAATCCATTTCGTCTCGTACCAGACCGTTGATAGCCATTTTCTACGGTATTCTTAATTCGCGGATATGCAAACGGCGTGGTGCTGGTGTCCACGGACATGTTCGCCCGTAGAACATCTTCGGAAATCCTTCACCTTAATCGTTTCTCATACTTGCGGATCGTGAAGATTTCTTCCAGGCAGCCCGATTCCCAGCCATCCATTATCTGCATACCTTCAGTCGCGATCGCACAAGTGCGCGCACACTCACGGCTCCGGGCATTGTTTAAGCACCACCACGTCGCGTCGCCGCAGTCGGTACCTTGCACTTTTCAACTTTACACTCTTGGAGAGTGGAAGACTCTTACTAACTATATGGCAAGCCAAGGTGCGGATTATGGGTTGGTGTTTTCTCGCATCGCGACACAACACTTCCTTCCACCCCCTCTTCATCCGTGCTGTCGGGGTACCCTTCCTTGATGCTTCTGCAAGACGTTCAAGCCAACACAATTTGCATTTTATTTTCGAACCGTGGTGGATGGCGAAGGAAAGTATTTTCGTTAGTAATCGCAGGGAGAATTGGTATAAAATGACATTAACTTATCAGTCAAATGATACTTCAGGTTCAACTGTTAATTTGTCAGAACCTCCAGGTCAAAATGTCCACAATTTTCGAATGGAAAAAAAAAATTATCTATACATCTTATTTGATGTTCCCCATACATAAAATTGATTTTTCACGTTTTCAACTATGCGTCGAGCTTTTTACCTTGGACTGGAGAACATTTTGTCCCATTCCTCCTCCGAAGCGTAAACCGACATACGCTTCCTTGCCTGGAGGCGCTCAAGGGCTCGCGACACGACCATCATCGACGCGTCTTCGTCGCCGGTCTGTACTATCATCACCGATCCAGGTAGGTACCTTCGGTACGAAACGGAGGAACCTGTCTCGACGTCCGTTAAGAGAAGAGGGAAGATTCTTGGGAAAAGTCTGCGACCGGCCAGTGGCGCATTAGCATGTTAAAACAACACGTCGTGTCCTCGCAATTGTTGATCTGCCGAGACGCGATAAGAGTGCAAGCGAAGATGGCTGCAGCTCATGAGTCCTACTCGAGAGGTAGGATCCTTACTTCACACGACTTGAGAGACTTTTTTTTCCTGGTCGTTGAGTGTTTTGATAGTGAAACTACGAGCAGTTGTTTAACCGATGTTGTTTTCACAAGGCTTTCCATCTCGGACGGATCAAATGGTTTTGTTGTAAGTGCAATTTCCTCGCTTAAAGGCTGTGTGTGCAGCAATGTCTGCTGGCTTGTTTGAAGAGACTGGGAGTAGGACGACTACTGGTCTGGTCTGGAGATGATTATGATAGGTAAATATTTGTACAACAATTGTCAAAGAATGCGGTAGCAAAGCAAAGCAATGAAATATTGGCGCAGCTTGAATCAGTTAAGGCTTATTTTTTTATAAAATTCAGTAAAAAAATCAAATATTTGATTTATCTATAAAAAAGTTGACTAAGAGATTCACAACGAAATTTCGCGTAATTAATATGAAAAGTAAACGCAGATTACTTCAGAAATCGCAAATTGTTCAAAAGACACAACATCGTATTAGACCAATGCCTATGTGAATTCATGAAGGGTTTTCTTCAAAAAAAAAAATCATTCAAAGGCTTCGCTTATGGATATTTCTGTAGGGCAATCTCCAAAAACTCTTAAAAGATTTTCTCCGACATTTTATCCAATGGTCCCTTTGGGAACTCCTAGACGTTTTCACCGGCGATTTCTTCAAGATATTTTTAGAAATATTCTTAAAAATATCTCGAGGGTCCAGCATCTCTAGAAATGCAGCTTGCTTCAATGCTTTAAATGTGCATGTTCTGGTTATAAATCGTTTGACCATTGTAGAAGAAGGAAATATCTTGTGTTTTTTTTCAAAGCCTTCAAAACCATTCTGCAAAACCATTCGACCTTTTTGTTTTTTTTTTTGTTTTGAAATACAGTTCGCTTGTTTACTTTACCTATCTCTTTTTTTCCAAAGCAAATTTCTTTGGAAATTATTCTGGTGAGTTTTTTTAGGATTGAGGAACTACTTCGGCAATTCCTTTAAAAAAATCTTTGGGAATCCTTTTTAAGGATTTTTTTTATTTATTTGAGAAACTCTATCGGCATTTTTTATTTAATTTTTGGAATTGTTTCAAAGATACCTTTTGAAATGTTCTTGGAAATTCGTTTGGTAACGTGAAAAGGAAAGTATTCAAAGGTTTTCAAGGGAATGTCTTCGAAAATTTCTTTTAGAATCTTTGCAGCAAACTTATTCTTTGATTCCTTGGGAGATATTTTTTTGAAAAATTCGGTCTATTCTTTCGAAATTTTTCACGAATTTCTTCGGAAAAATTATGATTTTTTTTTGTGAATTATTCTGGGAATTCCTTATTATATGTTTCACATTTTTGTGTGTGTTCACACCTTGGACAATTTCTGCAAAAAATCTTCAGCATTTTCTCTGGGAATTCCTTCGGTCGTTAATTTGAAAATTATGTTTTTCTAATCCTTTTGATTTTTTCCGGAAATTTCATGGGAAACTCAATCGTCTGTTTATTTGGGAATACTATTTTAAAATGATTTTTTAAAATTTCTGCGGTAATTCTTTTAAAAAATCCTTCTGTTATTCTTTTGCAAATTTCTACAGTGGTGCCTTGAATACTCTTCTTGCAGCAGTTACTTTAAGAATTTCTTCGTATTTATTTTTGGAATGCCTTTGCTAATTCTTACTGTTATTTTTTCGAAAATTCCTTTGGGAATTCGACCAGTAATTTTATGGGAAATTCCTTCGGGGGATTCCTTGAAAACTTCGTAGAAATTTCTGTTCGGCATTATTTTACTTTTTTTCTGCAATTGTTTTGTGCAGACCTTTTAAACTTCAGGATCTATCCAGGGATTTCACTGGAAATTCATTCAGCATTTCCTTTCGGAACTCTGTCAGCAGTTTATTTTAAATACTTCTATTCGCATAGATTATGGTAACTGATTATTAAGATTTCGGAAACTAGAAAATTACTAACAAACTCATCTAGTAGTGCCAACAAAATTTGTCCCAAATATAACAAAACTGCTACCATGAATAGAAATGAGTTTTCAGCAATATTAAAAAAACTATTACGATAGATAAGAAACCTCTTAAGAATTTTCTGAGACAACTTCCGTAGATTTTCTATTATTAAAATTTCTGCAGTTTCATCAAAAATCAAATATGTTTCCGCGATTTCCAGAAGAAGCTGTTCAGAAAAATCCTTGAATGATTCTTTAAATTTTTTGACCATATTTTTGTTTTCTCTAATTCATTCAGAATTCGAATGAGTGTAATCAGTTTTGCGCCTTTTAACTCCACCCTAATTTTCTTATCCTTTGACAGATACACATATTTCGACTACCACTTGTACTCTTCCTCAGCATCAGTTAACCACTGATACTTCTGACACTGAGGAATATTACGAGTAGTAGTTGAAATCCGCGTATCTGTCAAAAGATAAGCAAATTGGGACGGAATTAAAAGGTACAAAACTAATTACACTCATTCAAAGATTCCTCCATGTGTTTCTTCCGATATTCCTGCAGCTTTTTCTTCGAAAATCCAGAATTTGCTTTCCTAAATCCTGTTATTTCAGATGTTGTTTAAAAAAAGTGCAATTATTTTATCAGTAATTCCTCACAAAAGTCTTGCAAACATTTTTTCAGAAGTTTATCAGGGTATTCATCCCAAAATATCTTTATCGATTGCTTCAGAAATTCAGATGTTTTTTTACAGGAAGGCTTTCCGAGTTGTTTGTATGAGTACCTCGTAAAATTGCTTCAGGGATTTCTCTATAAATTTCTCCTGGGCTCTTTTCAGGAATCCCTCTAGAATTTTCGCAGGTATTTCTTCAGAAATTTCTCAAGACAATTCTCAGGGGATTTTTTCTAAAAATTCTTCCTGGTGATTTCCCAGAAGATCCTCATATAGCCCTTCAGGGGTTGCATCATAAACCTCAGAAGGACTATCTAAACCCTATTACTTGGGGTTTATTGAACCTTTCTTCAAGCAGTCTTTCAGAAATTATTCTGGGGAAACTTCACCCAGACAACCAGTAGTCGTATAAGATGTTGAATAAGATGATAAAGTGGCGGCCAAATGCGTGCATGCCTCCATTTAGGAGCATGTAAAATGTACGCATATCGCCTCCTCTTTAACACCTTATGCAACATCTTCTACGATCACTGGTTGACTGGGCAGGAATCCCTTCGGAGGTTCTTCCAGAAATTCTTTCAGAACTCCCTTTAGGATATATTTCTTGGTATTTCTCCAGAAATCTCTCAGAAAATCCTTCTTGAACTTACTGCTGAGCATTCTTCAGTTTTCCAGGAATTTCTACAGAGGTTCCCTAAAAAAAACAATTTCCTAAAAAAATAATTTCTGTAATTCCTTTGAGAATTCTTCCAGATTTCCAGATTTTTTATTTAGAAATTGATTCAGAGTTAATTTGTCCGCTGTTTCCTATCAGTCATTTTTTAAGATTTTTTTTCGAAAATATCTCTAGAAGTATCTCCAGGAGTTCTGCCAGCGATTGGTTCTGAACATCCTCCAGGACTTCCTTTAGAAGTTCTTCCCTATTTCCAAGAGTTCCTTAAGTATTTATTATATAATTTAATAAAACACTTTTGTAAAAATCCGCGGAGGAATATTTGATAGAACTCCTGGACGAATCGAATCTCCGAAGGAGAGAAATTTCGAAAAGAACCCTTCTAAAGATTTCTTCAGATGCCCCTGACAAAATTTCCAAGGGATTCCAGGAGAAGCCCTTGAGAAAATATCCGGAAAATTTTTCCTTTATCTAGATTAATAAAAAAATCCATTAATGAAGTAACCCTCATACTATCGTAGACGTCTATTCCCGAATAAGTTTTAAAAGGAATTTCTAGAGAAACTTATGAAGAAATACATGGACGATTTTTAATAAATCTCTCTTATTCTTGTTGAAATCCCATGTGGAATATCTGAAAAAAACAGGGAAATTTCTGTAAATACCTGTAAAAACTTATGGTTTAAGGCGAAACTGGAAGCATTTTCTCACTTTTTGGTTTTTGATTTTTTTATTAAATAACGAAGCAATATTTTCAAAATCGGTTTTCGTACACAGAGAAAGGATCAAGGTATGTATCTCCTGAATTTTTTCAGATGGAAAATGTTTTTCAGTTTTAAGAAAATCATTTTTGAATAAAATTTCGAAAAAATATGGTTTTCGAAAAATTGGTAAATGTTTTACACCTGAAAAAAAATCAAGGAGATAGCTCGATCCTTCCTCTGACTGTGTATGAAAACCGATTTTGAAAATATTGCATTGTTATGTAATAAAAAAAATCAGAAACCAAAAAAATGAGGAAATGCGTCCAGTTTTGCCTTAATCCTTGTAATAATTTATTAATTAATATTCAGCGAAAATCCCGACGAAATCCTTTACCAAATTTCATGAAGTTATGTAGAAAAAGATTTCTGTTCAATTTCTGAAGAAATTTCTGAATTTCTTAGGGAGTCCAAGTTAAAATTCCTTAAGATATATTTGAAAGAATTCCTGCAGGAACTCTTGAATGAATCTCTGTATGAATTTCGGCAGGATTCTCTGGATGAATACTTGCTGGAATGACTGAAAAAAAAATCATGAATAAACTTCTGGAGGAATTGCTGGAGACATTCATGTGGGAATTTTCAATAGAATCTCTCGAGAAATTCCTGAAGAAATCTCTGGAAGAATTCGTGCAAAAATAATCTGTTCATAATATCGAAGGAATCCCTGGAATACTTTTTGAAGAAACCACAGGAGAGATAGAATCCCTAGGGATATATCTGAACACATAACTGGAGATTTTTTTTAAAAGAAACTCCTGGAGGATTTCATAAAAAAGAATTCTGAAGTAATCTCTGGTCGAGTTGATTCCAAGGAAAAAGAATTCTTCAAAAAAAAATATCTGTGAAATTCTTGGAGTTCGAACGAAGCCTTGAGGAAGTTTATTGTAAACTCCCTACAACTATTTCTGATGGATGAATTCCTAAAAGAATCCTCGGATTACTTTTTATAGCAATTTCTGGAGTTATTGCTGAAAGTAAAACTTTGACAACCCATGCTCAAATTTCAGACGTCCCATACGAAATGTGTGAAGGGGGTGAAAATGAACCATTTTTGTGTGACGTCATTCATGGACTTTTCAATAAATCAATGGAGCCACTTTGGAAAGAATCCATGGAATCTTTGGAAAATTTAAGGAGGAACATCCCTAAAAATATTTTTGAAGCCATAATTGAATGTTTTTTCTAGACATTCCTGGAGTTTTTGGTACTTGAGAGAGTTCGACTGATATGTGTGATCTAGCTACTTTATCGGCGCTGCAGTCTTGGGAAATCAAAACGACTGTTTTGGATTTGTCCCGACGTTTCGACTCTGTTTCGAGTCTTCTTCAAAGGGAAAATTCTGACTAGTCGCTTTTTGTTCGAATGGACATAGGACTGTCGGTGTCTTGTTTGTATCTGTACATCGGATTTCTTGTCAAGTGAACCGTAGCTTATTTTTTTTGGTTGGTTTCACTTGTTTTCTGCACTGCACTGCACTTGTTGACGCGGTAACGGTTTGTTCAAAGAATTTTCCCTTTGAAGAAGACTCGAAACAGAGTCAAAACGTCGGGACAAATCTAAAACAGTCGTTTTGATTCCCCAAGACTGCAGCGCCGATAAAGTAGCTAGACCTGGAATTTTTGTTTAAGGACAGACTTGTTCTCAAAATGGCCGAACTTGGCACCTGCTCCCGATTTCGTAAGCGCATATCTCTTCGTAAACAAAACCAGCGCACCTGAGCTCCTTATTTTAAGCTTGTTACAAGTGAGCAAGAACAGAATAATAAAATGCACTGTTGTTTGAAGCTTGCTTCTTGAGATTTGTGCGTCGGAAGTTCTGATGCACTGTTAAAGCGGGATTTCAAGACGTTTGTCCTTAAATGATTTGGAACTCTCCATTTTTTCAAACAAAAATCACGAAAGAAATCTTCAGAGGAATCTCTAGAAGAATTCCGGAGAAAATCCTGCATTATTATCCGTCATCAGATTGGTGATCCAAAGCCTCAAACATTAAGCTAACAGGAGTTTAAGTGGGAATCTGCAGAGAGAATTGGCAAGAAGTCACCAAGAATATCAACGGAAATGGCATGAAAATCTCATTTTCATGAGAACTGTCAAAAAACGCACCGCAGAGTCACATTGAACGCGCAAAAAGATTTTCACCCGGGTAGAAACAATCCGGTGAATGTCACTTTGAACTTTACGTGTGGCTCTGCGGCGTGGTTTTTTGACAGTTCGAAATGACATACAGGATATTTTGGCTCTACCACATTTGGCATAACGCCAATTGGCATAAAATTCATTTGGCATAACGGACATTTGGCATAACGGACATTTGGCATCATGACCATTTGGCATAACAAATATTAGGCAAATTCTTATCAAGGAGGCTGTTCTTCGTATGTATTATGCCAAACGGCATTATGCCAAATGGCCATTTTGCCAAATGACCATTATGCCAAATGACCATTATGTCAAATGGAATGCCGTTATGCCAAATAGAATAGAGCCGATATTTCAACATCTTCTATTAGTTGAGATTAAAGGATTGCAAATGTATTATGATTTTGATGGTGTAAATCCAAAGAGAAAAATTTTCAGTGCGGACAAGCCTGGTCACAGGTCACTTCGGAGATGACCAGTGCTGGAATCCGAAAGAGTATAAAAAATACGATCAGTTATCAACGCCAACCACCACTACGAATAAACACGCGAAGGGAGCAAAGGGAAACCGAACAAGCTGATTGGAATCTTTTCGTTCCCACATGTTGCGACGAGGGATAAGATGTGGAAACAGTGTTTGAATGTGAGTGAATATGAAAAATATGACCAGTCATGAGAGCCAGTAATCACTACGAAGGAACACGTAAAGGGAGCGAAGAAAAACCGATCCAACTGTGACTTATGTTCCTCATCGGTCGGTTAGGGGCCGTCTATAAACCACGTAGTCATGCTGGGGTGGGGGGGCTAGGACAAAGACCACGGTCCATACAAATTTATCATTTTTGTATTTTGTATGAACAAAGAACCACGCGAAGGGGGGGGGGGGGTTTCGGAATCACCCAAAAATCACCACGTGATTAATGGACAGCCCCTTAGCTGGTGAA
The DNA here is from genome assembly GCF_035046485.1 of Aedes albopictus. Classification (NCBI taxonomy): domain Eukaryota; kingdom Metazoa; phylum Arthropoda; class Insecta; order Diptera; family Culicidae; genus Aedes; species Aedes albopictus. Next base: position 401,911,015 of record NC_085138.1, on the reverse strand, counting down.
GCAAACTGACTGATAATCAGTCATTCTCACTTGCTGCGGCGAGTGTAAAGATGCGGAAATGACATCATTTTGTTGGTATGACAAATGTTTTACGTGACTATTATAATCGATTTTATTTGAGTGCATGCTCTGTAATAACGGGATAAAAATCAAGTGTATTCATTCCCGGATAAGACGGTGAAGAAAAAGATAAAGAAGGCCAACACGCTGCTGAACAATCGTATCTCACTTTCAGAAATAAATTTGATTGCTCTTGTGCATGTGAGAAGCATTTGAAGCATGTTAGCCAACGAAGGAATATAGCTACCGCTCTATGTTGAAAAGCGATTGTCAAAGATGAGTAAATTTTACTTCGTTTGGGGAAAAACGCTTCATTTTTCAAGCACTGTTACCTGCTAGTCATATCAACAACGTTTGATTGCTATGACATTCATACACACAACAGAAACACGGGTTTGATGAACACATTGAGATTTAAATTATAAAAAAAAATTCACGTGTTCCGGTGGGAATCGAACCTCCGACTCCCGATTCGCTAGAAGGATGTATCTTTCTTCCAAGCTACGGAGTCACTTGACCAGTTCCGTCCCCTGAAGTCACAGAACTGAACTCGATTTCACTAATGCACGTGATTTTTTCCTTTTCACAATCCAAATCTCCTTCGGATGGACTGAGATGAATAACTACACGTCTCTGTTGTGTGCAATGTGCATAAATGTCAGAGCGGAAGTGGATTTTTTCGTAAAACCATATGAACAAAAGTTCTAAATCGTAGATTTTTTCAAGCACACTTCGCCTAAGAAAGTATTGCACTATCTCTTAACACACCACCTGATAGTTGGCCACACCCAAAAGCTCATAGTCTCCTATAACGCTCAACCCTGTTTAGTGGGAGTTCGCCTAATAGGAATCCGTTTAATAGGGATTGGTTTAGCACGAGACTCGACGAGACGTATGATTTTTATCCGTACTTTGTTGTCGTCTGGACATAACTAAAAAAGTTGCCTATCCCAAACATTTTGACCATCCCCTGTATGTTATAAATGATATATGTTTTAGTTTCGAGTATCTTTTGTAAAACTCAGCGTCTTTCCGTGGCAGGATGAATACCCGTCGCAACAATCAGTTTTATTGAAAGTATTAAAAAATGGTTACGATAATTAACTAATAGAGTAGATTATATCTTAAAATGTTATTTGAATATATGGGCCTTGATTAATTCGGTGTAAATTTTCAGCATTTACTAGGGAATGCGGTGGTTGATTGTTTTACAACATTATTCAATTGTTTTAGTATTTCTCACTCAATACCCTATGGATGAAGTACAGTTACTTTTTACTTAGCTCATGCTTGCAAGCTATGACGCAAATACTACAGCAAATCTCATAGAACCTTCAAGGCTAAATCTATGGCCAATCCATAGTTTAGAAGAAAACCCAATTCTAACTCATCGTCTTTCCTTGCAAAACAAGAATCAAAAAGTTCTCACATTTAATCAACTGAATGGACCACCATAAACCATAAAACTAACCTGAAGATTCTCCTAACCTAATCCAAACAGCAGCGAGCGGGAACCTTGCCACCACGCGATAATTAATGTGGGATTTTGGCGAAAAAAGAGTTGTAGCGATAAAAATCTTCTTGCTCCGGTGCGGCGTTCTATTCGGCTGAGAGAAACTAGAAGACCACACCGTGTGTCTTCTTCAATTTTCCTTCCGCGGACCTCGAAGATATACAGTCGCCAGTCCCATCACATCGCGAATTGGATTTAATGTTCTATCTAATGTTGTTGGGTATGGTGTTTATTATGCGAAACGACGACACAATGTGATGGTCCCGAGCGGCGGCGCTACGGTGCGGCGGTGTTCTAAATGAATTGTGGTACCAATCTATCAACCGGCCGGCGAGCGCGCGGCGGCTATCTAAGATGTTGTATTGTTGTATTGCTTTTAAGTCTTGGGAATCGGAAGTCTCCCCGACGAATGGTGGTGGATGAGTATGTCATAAAATGTTGCTATAAGTAAAATCCTAATCAATCATGCTCATTAGAGGGATCACGGCGCAGCACCACAGTCGGGGGTTTTGTTGAATGGGAGATGTTTTGCAAACATTCGAAACATTAGATGATTGGCTTCTTGATTCTGTCTGTCGACAGGTTAATTTACGTGCTTTGTTCAATGAGGATCAGTTTTTCTATCAGTGATGAGTTTTTCTTATCCGTATTAACGAGATGTTTAGTCCCAGGCAAGTTTATTTCGGGGCCCACGCTTTACATTACTTAGGAAGAGCTCACATGTTATTGTAAATATTTGTACAAACAATAAATTCATATTACATAATTTTCACAGCACCATTCCTCCACAGCACGAGGCACAACCACACCCGCCCAAAATACATTCGCACACACATCTTGTGTAAAAAGCAACACCCTCCGATCATACAACAAAGCAGCTTAGTTTTTAAATTGGACCCTAGAGCTCCAACCGTAAAAACCAAGCATCGCAAAGCTCTTCAACAACACTCACCTCTATCTCTATCCCGATCACTCGTCACGTCACGTAAACAAACAAAAAATCCATTTTGCATATTTTTCTAGATCGCGTTGCACTGGTTACGGCGGCACCCCCGAGCTACACGCCACGCATGTATCATTACTTTCCAGCACACATGACACATCCCTTCTGTTACTATCCCCCGCAGCAGGCACGATATCCAGGTATGTACCCAGCGGAATTGCACACATGTATATTTTACCATCAATCTCGTCTCGGGGCCAATTGGTTTTGTGGAGTGAGTGGCAGTCAGACTCCCACCCAATCCTCCCATGGGACGGAGGCATTGATCGGGGTTTTTGCTAGAGTGGCCTCCCGACAATACTCTTGGCCCCACTATTCTTACGTGTTTTGTATGTTTATGATTTGTTTTCTGTTGTGATGATTGTTTTGCTAACCATTATTTTTCATGTCGCAATAGCATCCAAAACAGCATACGCAAATGCTCTCATGCACCTAACCCTCTAGGTATAGGCAACCCAGAATTGTGATCCGTAATACGTATCTGCAGAATGAATCTTAGACTCATTCAGAAATTCGTTGATCTTCTCACGAACTACTCGAATATTATGATTAGTAATGAGGGCTGCTTTTCTACCACCAGTTTCAAATCAAGCAAACTTGAAAAGTTTCTTAACCCTTTGGAGCCAGTAGTGTCGTACATGACCTCAACATTGAAACCGCTGTATAAATTCACACATTTAATAAAACATAACACCGTTTTCGGCAAAAATTGTTGCAAATCAAGTTAAGAAAAACCCTAATTAATCCACCTAGCGTGATGGCGCCTTTCTCGTGCCTACAAAAACACATTTCAACACAACTGAAGTGACATGATAATGAATATCACACTTTTATACGTTAAACAGAAATCCATTTCATGGCATCAGAGATCATATCTTTTATCTGGATTTCGATTTTCGAGCCTTGAATTCTTGAAAAACAATCGCTCTTGAACTTTGAGCCGCCATTTTGAACAGCTCCGATAGTTCGTCAGCTTGGAAATTCTGGTCGCCATTTTCGGACTCCAAACTTCTTCCCCATAGCAGATACACCCATATTGAATGGTTTTAGAGCCCAAAACTCCATTATACATCCACAATTTTTAATTTTGAGACGCCATCTTGGATATTCTGGTTGCTAATTTTGAACTCCGGTTGTCTTCCCCATACCAAATAAACCCATGTTGAACGGTTTTAGAGCCTCAACCTCCATTAGACAGCCGCCATCTTTAATTTTATGCAGCCATCTTGAATTTTGAGATGCCATATTGTATATTTTGGTCGCCATCTTGGATATTTTAATCGTTATTTTTGGACTCCAGACTTCTTTCCAATACCAGATATACCCATATTGCATGGTTTTAGAGCCTAAAGCTCCATTAAACAGCCGCCATTTTGAATGTTGTACCGCCATCTTGGATATTCTGGTCAACATTTTTGGACTCTGGACATTTTCACCATACCAGATGTACCCATATTGCTTGGTTTTAGATCCTAATACTCCATTACACAGTGACCATGTCGAATATCGAACCGCCATCTTGAATTTTAGTTCATCATCTTGGAAATTCTGGTCGCCATTTTTTGAGTTCAGGTTTCTTCCCCATACCCAATATACCCATATTGCGTGGTTTCAGGTGCAAAAACTCCACAAAACAGTCGCCATCTTGAATTTGGAGCCGCCATCTTGGATTTTTGACCACCATCTTAGGTATTCTGGTCGCCATTTTTGGACTCTGGACATCTTTCTCATAGCAAATATACCCATATTGCATGGTTTTAGAGTCTGAAACTCTATTGAACAGCCGCCATCTTGAATTTGGAGCCGCCATCTTGAATATTAGGCTGCCATCTTGCATTTTGAGCCGACATCGTTGGGTTTCTGGCCTCCAGTGTTTATTTCCGCATAAAATTCGATAACCATGCTAAATGTTACAAACATCGTCGCAGTTTGATGTGTCGCATGATGGGGCTTGGTTCAGTTTTATATACGACCAGTTCCACCGGTGCTGGTCTGGATCACTGAAATGGTCATAACTCCGGAGCGCCTCGACCGATCCGACCCATTTTAAATAGCAAACAATGCGGTAAAATTCCGGTTCGGTTCGAGCTATAATCCAAAAAATCGGCCAACAGGAAGTAGCTTAAAAATGAGTGAACTTTTTTTGCGCACAGACATACATACATACACACATACATACACACATACAGACATCATCTCAATTCGTCGAACTGAGTTGTTTGGCACATGTGACAAGACTCTCCGAACCTTCTATCAAAAATTTGATTTTTGAGTGAACATTTAGCCTTTCAGTACATTTCGGTGCACGAAAAAGGCAAAACCGTTTTCGAGTTACAATTTTTGGAAGAAGAAAATTTGGTTTTAACATATGCCTTTTTCAAAAATTAGGTAAAAATATTGCTAAACAAATATCGTGGAAAACATTTTTGGATAGAAGATCCTACATACATGAGCAAAATTTCATTCGAACTGCAAAAATGAGCGTCTACGCGATTCGTTCATTGCGCTGGAGTGTTCAATTACAAATTGTCATTGATTGATATTGTCAAGGATATTGTGGAAGTTCTTGCTGGCATTCATCAAACAATTAAAGCTAAGATTTCTTCAAAAATTCCTGCAGTGATTCCTAAAGATATTTCTTCAACGATACTTCCAGGGATGCTTTTTGAGATTCTTCCAGTACAGTCATCCAGGATTCCTCCGATAAATTTTGCCTGGTGTATTCTGTTAGCATTTTTAGAGGAAATTTTCTACACATTCTTTCCGTGCAAAAATAAAAGTATGCATACATGGAGTTACTAATATTTATAGATGGAAAGAATTTATGGAAAGGAAATGCGAAATAATAGAAGTTAAGCATATACTTTCATTTTTAAGTGTGGTTTATGAAGAAATTTCTCAAAGGCCTCCTTTTTGGTTTTCTCTTTAAGTTCCGTCAAAAATTCTTGCTGGTAATTCTCCGGTGAATTCTACAAGTATTCATCCATAAATGCTCCTTTGGATTCACCCAGTGCAGTGATGTCACCTGGAATTTCTCGAGAAAATTTTGTGCTGTGATTCCACCAAGAATGTTCCAAAAAGTCTGTGATTCCACCAGATATTTCTCCAGAAAACCTTCTCGGAACTCCCTCAAGGATATCATCATGAATTCCTTAAAAAATTCCCTACACGAATTTCTTTAAGTATTCTGTCAGGAATTTGCTCTGATTTATTTATTTTTTATGGTAATTCAACAGAAAACACTCGTGCTAAGGTTTTTCCAGAATATTGATGCATTATATGACATGGTTACGAAGATATACATTGTCAGCTGTGATTTGCAAGAAAAACAATAGGGGTATTCACTAAACAGATTGAATTGTTGCGTAGCCATGATTTTCTACTTATTTGAAATGTTTCATGATTTTGCGAATGAAATAATCAAAGATTGCCTTGGTAATTGCGACGTTAAATCAGTTTAATCAGTTTACACAGTTAAGTGAATCCCCCTAATGTTTCAGAAGTAACAATAATATTTCCTGATATATTTTATCTCTAGATATTTCTCCAGGAGCTCTTTCAGAAAATTTCTGCAGGAATTTTTTTTTAAATTCTTATAAAAATTATTACTGGTAGTCTCGCAGGATACATGTAAGGATTCTTCCAGAAATTCCTGCACAGTCACCATTCCAAATATTCTGCCGATGACATCCATGTCGTCAGAGAAAAAAAAACAAATTGGCCGGATGCGGTGATGTCATGGTAACATTTGATCTAATTACTCAAGATTGTTAAATATCAACGGCTTTTATACTAGTAAGCCCCCACAGGAACGACTTCAAATAACTGAAATTTGCACGACTTTTTTTCTGTAACTATTGCAGGATGGGCGTCCTTGCATGTATTTATTCTTCTAAAGATTCCTCAAAAAAAAAAAATATTCCTCCATGATATCCTCAGGGATACCGCCAGATATGCCTTTAGGGATTCCTTCAAGATTCATCAATTTGTTTTGCCGGAATTTCTATAAAACATAGACTCTTGCAGAACTTCCTAGAATGGTTCAAGCAAGGTTCGTTCAGAAATTTTTCCTGCGATTCCTTTGGCGATTATTTAAGAAATTGCTGCAAGGATTGCTATGGAAGTTCGTGCATGTATTCTTCCATGTGCTTGTGGAAATATTTGTGTTGGAATTTTCCATCAGAATTCTTTAGATTTTTCAAGAATTCTGGAAATTTCGCCAAGGTTTCTCGAGGAGTTGATCCAAAGATTTTTTCAAGAGATGCAATTCCAAAAAAAAAATGACAAATATTCGGAGATTATTTCAGAGATTGATTCAAAAATTCCATTAGGGGTTTCCTTTAGAAATGCACATTTTATTCTGGAATTCTTTCAGGAATTATTGTTGAAATTTCTCTAGAGTTCCTTTAGGTCTTACTATTCCGAGATTCCCTCAGGCATTTATTTAGAATTTTCACTAGAAAATTTTCAAGTGATTCTGAGACTCTCTCCAAAGGTTTCTCCAGAAGTTCCTCCAGGAATTTCTCTCGGGATTGATTAGGGTTGATTCAGATCATAAATTTTTCCGGTGAGGCTTCAGAAATTTCTCCAAAAATTCTATGAATTCCTCCAGAGATATCTCCAGGAGTTCTTCTAAAAATTCCTATGGAAATTCGCCCAGGGATCCTTCAGAAATTTAATGATGGATTTACACATCAATTCCACCAGTATCTTTGTCTACAATTTCTGCATGAATGTTGGCAGACATTTTTAATAGATTCCTTTAGAAATTTCTCTACGAATATCTGCAGGACTTATCTCAAAAATGTCTTAAGCAAATCAAGAAGCCTCTCATGATTTTTTTTTTCTAGAAATTAAGGAGGTATCTTAAGGAGTTTCTACAGGTAGTTTCCCAGGAGCTTCAAAAACTGATCAATAATTTCTTCTAGGAATGTTCAAAGTTAAAGCAAGTAGTTGTTTTTTGCGAAGGGATTCCTGCAGACAATCCTTCAAGAATTTCTTTAGAATTTCTTGCAGAGATTCTTTCAAGAATTCTTCCAAGCATTTTTGTGCAATTTCATGAATCTTTGAAGGAACCCCTGCGGATATTTCGGAGCCATGGGAACCAAAATGGGATCGTGTACGAATTTCTGCTGGAATACCAGTAGGAATTTCTCATAGAATTCTTAGAGGAATTTACGAAAGAATCCTTGTAGGTTTTTTTAAATAAATTGTGAAACTCCGTGAAACTCCGTTCTTAAACTCCTGAAAAAATCCCTTAAACTCTGAAATAGACTCTAAAGATATTTTTGAAGAATTTCTTCGGAAAAGCCTCGGGTAATCTAAAAAAAAAAATTTGAAGTAATCATTTATAAAATTCCTGAAGAAATCCTTTAATCAAATTCCTTAACGAGTCTGTGGAACATTTTTTAAAGAAATCCATGGCGAAATTTTCGGAGCAATTTTAAACTTTTGATTTTATGAAGAAATCACTGAAACAATTTCGGAAAGTATTCCTGAAGCAATTTGTGAACTAATTACTGAAAAAAAATGTTGTAGAAATACTTAGAAAACGCCAAGATAAGCTTTTGTCAATATCCTTTGATAAAAACTCGAGATATTTCTAAAACAATTTCTGTAGAAATTCTAAGACAACATTTCTACATAAATTTTTCAAAAAATTCGCAGAGAAGTTCTTAGAGTTATCCTCATGGTTATACATTAAGGAAATGCCGGAAGATTTTATGAGGAAATACATGAAGAAATATCTGTAGCAAATCCTGAAGCAATCTCTGTATGAACTCCTGGACGAATTCCTGTAGGATTTTCTGGAAGAATCTCTGTAGAAGTTCCTGGACACTCTAGCGGAAATTTCCAATGGAGTTCTTAGAGCAATTCCTGAAGAAATCTCTGGTGGACCTCCCGAAGAAATATCTGAACGAATTACTGATTGAATCTTTTTCGAAGAAACTACTAGAAGAATTTACGGATGAATTTTAAAATGAATTTCTAAAGTAATCCTGTAGAAATTTGTAAAGGAATCCCCGGAAAGGTTTCCAAAAGGAATCCCTTGAAGAATATGTATTTGAAGTAATCCTTGGCGGAGTTTTAGGATAAAGACATGGAAATCCATTTAAAAGAATATCGAATTCCACTCCCGACAAACTCGCAAAATGTGAGTTCTTCATTCGAAACGGAAATACAGTGTGGGTCCCCAGATGAACTAGCCTAGGGCTAAAAATCTCTTTAAAACAGATAAAAAAATTAAAAGAATTCCGGGATAAATTTCTGGAGAACTCTCCGAAGAGTACCTTCTGAAAAAAAAAAAACCGTGGATCAGTTTTGAAAGCAGGGCATTTTTTTTATTAAAGTACAAATTGGGCCGAAGGGTTTCAGATTTTCATGAAACTTTTTCCACTGGCAAGGATATATGAACAAAAAAACTTGAGAAAAAAATCAGGGTCACCTCTTTTCCCGGAAAACTCAGGAGGAAATTTTTGTTTTCCACTGACACTACTTATTTTGAAAAATCATAACTCAAGAACGAAACATCGTAGAATCAAAGTTTTTTTTTTCAGAAAATAAAAGCAAATTTTCTCAGGAATCCAAAAAAAATATGAACTGGAAACCAGTTCCACAACATTTTCCACAGTTGAGAAAATTCGAAAAGAAAATCCAAAAAAAAAATATGCCCGAACACGTGAATATTTTCGAAAAAATATTTTTGAGAAGGTTATTTTATAAGCATCAATCGCTGAAATTTTTGGAATACACTTTTTTCGTTTTCGAGTTATGGCCAATTTTGTTGAAAAATGTCCAAATGTGCAATAAAAGCCTTTTCTTTGAACAATCATAACTCAAGAACGAAGCATCGTAGAAACAAAGTTTTTTTTAGAAAATGAAAGTAAATATTCTCAGGAATCCAAAAAAACTATGAAGTGGAAAAAGTTTTCCACCAAATTTTTCACCGTTGAGAAAATTCATTAAGAAAAACTATGCTCGAACTCGCGGAAAATTTTCAAAAACATGTTTTTGAGAAGGTAATTTTATAAACTTTGATCGCTGAAATTTTTTTCGTTACTGAGTTATCGTCAATTTTGTGAAAATGACCATGTAAGCCTATATTTTATGGTTCATATTTTTTTGGGTTCCTGAGAAAATTTGTTTTCATTTTCTAAAAAAAAACTTTGTTTCGACGATGCTTCATTTTCGAGTTATGATTTTTCAAAGTAAGTAGTGTCAGGGCAAAAACAAAAAAAATTCCACCCGAGTTTTCCGGGAAAATAGGCTCTCCTGATTTTTTCTCAATTTTTTTTGTTCATATATCCATGAGCCCTGCCTGTGGAAAAAAACTTCATGAAAATCTGAGACCCTTCGGTCCAAACCCGTACGGTAATAAAAAAAATCCCTAGCAATTCATATACGATTTCTTGATGGAATCCTTGGACATATTTATGAATTTCTGGAGAAATCTCCAGAGAATTTTCTAAAGGAACTCCTAGAAGAATTTCTAGAGGAAACTTTGGAAAAATTCCCAAAGTTTTCCAGAAGCAATTTCTGAAGGAATACTGAACTTTTGATTTTCTAATGGGATCGCTGAAAGCAATTCTGACGAAATCCAAGGAGGATTTTCTGAAAAAAATCTAGTACGAAATTTTGAGATTACTGATGGAGGAATTTCTGAGGAAATCCATGAAAGGTATTCTAGAGAAGTTCTTGGACAAATTGTTGGATTATCTTCTAGAAGTAATTCTAGATGATTTAAAAAGAATCGAAAAATATGTATAAGGAATTTTTTTTGAAGATTTCTGAAGGAATCTCTTTGGAAATATTCACTCATCCGGAAGTTTTTTTGTTTCCAAGATCCTAAAAATCAGCCGATGTAGACAAATGGCCAACTTTTTCGGGCCCATCTGGTTAAGTTCAGTTGAATGCCAACCTTATCAGCTGTCTTGTTGTTCTTGAGCTGTTGAATGGCATCCTTAACCTCACTCAGTGAGGGAGTTGGATGGTTTCCATCCAGAGATGTGTTCTCTGAACATTCAGGTACTCGTCGAAATGGTGCTTCCCCCTGTCGATCTTCACGTTCATTTGTTAAGACGTCCTTATCTATGCACATTTTGGCTCGCGGCACGAAGCCGTTAAACTACGTGAGAACGGCGCGCCGTGGTGCAACAATTCCAAGTGGTGTTTCTTCTCCCGAAAAAGCCGAGCCTGCTACTTCCGCTTCCGTTTGTAACATTCCACATTCTGACGGGTCCCATGCTGCAGCATGACCTGCGTTTTATTCCTCTAAAATATCTTCACAGTCCTCGCTGAACCAATGTTCTTCCTTTTTTTCTTTTTATATTCAAAATGGCTAGTTCCTTACACCTTCGAACCAATCATCCCTTGGACTTCGTTCTAGGTAGCAGACGGTGCTCTCGGCTGCGTCGTTGATGGATGCTTCAAAGCACTTCACCACTCCCCTAGAGTAATCTAATGGAGTTTGCTCTCATTCGGCAACGCTGATTCGAGATTCTGCATGTCTGGTAAGGTGTCAGGCGAATTTGTGTCAATCGCCTTAGTTCGTGCCGAGGCGGCCGTCGGTACCTTACATTGTAAATGAGAAAGAGTTTTGGGAACAGGTTGTGGTCAGAGTCGATGCTAGCGCCATCATAGGTCCTGACGTCGATAATGTCAGTGGCTAATGACCTAAGTAAACTAAACTAAACTAAACTAAAAATACCGAGAAAAGTAAGACCCATTTTTAAAGTTATTGTGATTGAAGAAAGAAAGACTTGCTCCTCCCCTGTAAGCAGATTCCCAAACCACGGAAAACGACACCGCAGTTTTTGCAACTCGTTACCGCGTTCCACGCATTACTTCAGCTCGTTGACATAATTCCAATTACCATGAGGGCGGCCAAGGTGTCGGCGGGCATAGCCGGTTGATTACGTCTTCACCAGTCAGCTGAGCCAGGGCAGCATCCAATCCGCCCGAAAAAGAGCAAAAACTTCTTCCGCGACCCGGTATGGCACCGCTGCTGGGTCCCGCATAAGAGATGCCATTGTGTCGTCCAAATGAGACGCGTAATATAGCTGTAACCGAGCTGTTTATTGCCGACACCAAAAAAAAAAGCGTGTAGTTAAGAGCTGTTAAGAGAGCCTAATGTGGGTCCATGGGTTGGTCATTTGGAGGTGCGAGAGAAACGCCTTGTCGTCAGAGCCCACCCGCGCATACCACGCCGATCGAAAGTGTAAAGAGCGAAAGCCGATGATTAGTTGGCGCAAAACTTTACGCATCATTGTGCAATACCGGTGTGACTTGAAGAAACTGAGTGGTTGGGAGGTGAAGTAGAATGGAGTTGTTACGTGAATGCAGTTTAAAGTCTCTTGTTTATTATCTTAAGTCAGATTTCTTCAAAGTAACTTCAAGTTACGATTTGTAAATTCTGATAGAATCACAATTATGCTTTCACGCTTTCACAAGCTGCTTCCGGACTTTTTAGATAAGTAGAGAATGAAGATAAAAGATAGAAGATAGAAGATAGAAGATAGAAGAAAGAAGATAGAAGATAGCAGATAGAAGATAGAAGATAGAAGATAGAAGATAGAAGATAGAAGATAGAAGATAGAAGATAGAAGATAGAAGATAGAAGATAGAAGATAGAAGATAGAAGATAGAAGATAGAAGATAGAAGATAGAAGATAGAAGATAGAAGATAGAAGATAGAAGATAGAAGATAGAAGATAGAAGATAGAAGATAGAAGATAGAAGATAGAAGATAGAAGATAGAAGATAGAAGATAGAAGATAGAAGATAGAAGATAGAAGATAGAAGATAGAAGATAGAAGATAGAAGATAGAAGATAGAAGATAGAAGATAGAAGATAGAAGATAGAATATAGAAGATAGAATATAGAAGATAGAAGATAGAAGATAGAAGATAGAAGATAGAAGATAGAATATAGAAGATAGAAGATAGAAGATAGAAGATAGAAGATAGAAGATAGAAGATAGAAGATAGAAGATAGAAGATAGAAGATAGAAGATAGAAGATAGAAGATAGAAGATAGAAGATAGAAGATAGAAGATAGAAGATAGAAGATAGAAGATAGAAGATAGAAGATAGAAGATAGACGATAGAAGATAGAAGATAGAAGATAGAAGATAGAAGATAGAAGATAGAAGATAGAAGATAGAAGATAGAAGATAGAAGATAGAAGATAGAAGATAGAAGATAGAAGATAGAAGATAGAAGATAGAAGATAGAAGATAGAAGATAGAAGATAGAAGATAGAAGATAGAAGATAGAAGATAGAAGATAGAAGATAGAAGATAGAAGATAGAAGATAGAAGATAGAAGATAGAAGATAGAAGATAGAAGATAGAAGATAGAAGATAGAAGATAGAAGATAGAAGATAGAAGATAGAAGATAGAAGATAGAAGATAGAAGATAGAAGATAGAAGATAGAAGATAGAAGATAGAAGATAGAAGATAGAAGATAGAAGATAGAAGATAGAAGATAGAAGATAGAAGATAGAAGATAGAAGATAGAAGATAGAAGATAGAAGATAGAAGATAGAAGATAGAAGATAGAAGATAGAAGATAGAAGATAGAAGATAGAAGATAGAAGATAGAAGATAGAAGATAGAAGATAGAAGATAGAAGATAGAAGATAGAAGATAGAAGATAGAAGATAGAAGATAGAAGATAGAAGATAGAAGATAGAAGATAGAAGATAGAAGATAGAAGATAGAAGATAGAAGATAGAAGATAGAAGATAGAAGATAGAAGATAGAAGATAGAAGATAGAAGATAGAAGATAGAAGATAGAAGATAGAAGATAGAAGATAGAAGATAGAAGATAGAAGATAGAAGATAGAAGATAGAAGATAGAAGATAGAAGATAGAAGATAGAAGATAGAAGATAGAAGATAGAAGATAGAAGATAGAAGATAGAAGATAGAAGATAGAAGATAGAAGATAGAAGATAGAAGATAGAAGATAGAAGATAGAAGATAGAAGATAGAAGATAGAAGATAGAAGATAGAAGATAGAAGATAGAAGATAGAAGATAGAAGATAGAAGATAGAAGATAGAAGATAGAAAATAGATGATAGAAGATAGAAGATAGAAGATAGAAGATAGAAGATACTAGCTACAAGGTTGAAGATAAATGAAAGAACTGTTTATATCGATATGCAAATGGTTGTATTCTCACAAAGATTGCATCATTCATCACAGCATAATCACTACCGGAACAAAACCCCAAGTTTCATCAGTAAGTCACAGTCAGTAGTGAGAGCATGACGACATGACAACATAAGTTGCCGTCACGTCGCAATCACTCAATGTCTGAAGTGTCTACCTTTGACTTTTCTCTCGTCCCCTATTCGATTTCATAATCCATGCTGCACCGCGCACTATTTATCGCTCAACTCAGAGACTCAGAGGAAAAGCCCTCAACTGAAGTTATGATTATGCATTTACTATTACCCTATTACTATCGTCGCTTGGCTGTCGTTCACTACCCTGGGTGGTTTACTAGTTTTTATTTCGGTCGTCTCGTCCCACAATGATAAAATCGGCGCTCGTTGCTCGAGAAAGAAAAACATGATGCGGTGTCTGATTTCGTTCGAGCACATGAATTCATAATCGCATTCATCTAAATAGACCTGGCGAAGAAAGCTTAAGCTTAAGGCTCGCTGCCGGCTGACAGACACTTTCGTGACTGTAACCGCGTGCAAAGCGCGATGGGGATGCGTGTTTTTGTGCGTGTGGCTTATGTTCGCTGCTTGAAGCCTGCCGAACGCGCGCAGGTTGCAGCGACAAGTAATATGGTCTTTAAATTTGACTTAATTTAGCAAAACTCGTAAACAAGTCGAACGTCTCTCGAAGGCTTGGCGGCATAGCTTTGCCTGAGAAGAAGTTAGTCACTTTGCGACAGAAGATTTTTGCAACTAGTTAGGAATTAATATACCCCATAACTTTCTAGTTAGTGGTTTTCGTCTCCTGTGGTTTATATTCCATTCCTTTTTATCTTCCTATTTTCATATTTTGCTATCTTTTACCCACCTATAATCCTGTCTTTTTATCTTCCTACCTTCATATCTTCCGATATTCCCTTCCTTTTTTCTTCCTTTCTTGTTATCTTTCTAGCTTCCCGATTCATCTTATCCTCCTGTCTTTCTAGCCTCCTATCTTCTCATCTTCTTATTTAGTTATTTTTTCTATTTTCTGTGTTCTTTTCTTCCTATCTTTGAATATCTTCCGATCTTCATGTATTCTTTTCTTCATATTTCCCTTTCTACCTGTTTATCGTACCACCTTCTTAATTTCCTTTGTAACTTTCTTCCTATTTTCCTATCTTTCTATCTTCCAATCTTCCTATCTTTCAATCTTCTTATCTTCCTATCTTTATATCTTTATATCTTCCCATCTTCCTATATTCCTATATTCCTATCTTCCTATCTTCCTATCTTCCTATCTTCCTATCTTCCTATCTTTCTGTCTTACTATTTTTCTATCTTCCTATCTTCTTATCTTCCTTTCTTCCTGTCTTCCTATCTTCCTATCTCCCTGTCCCTATCTTCCTGTCTTCCTGTCTTCATATCTTCCTATCTTTCTATCTTCTTATCTTGTTATCTTGCTATCTTCATATCTTCCTATATTCTCATCTTCCCATATTCCTATCTTCCTATCTTCCTATCTTCCTGCCTTCCCATCTTTCTATCTTCCCATATTTCTATCTTTATATATTCCTATCTTCCTAGCATTCTATCTTCCTATCTTCCTACTTTCTTATCTTCCTGCCTTCCTGTCTTCCTATCATCCTATCTTCCTGTCATCCTATCTTCCTATCTTCCTATCTTCCCATCTTTCTATCTTCCTGCCTTCCTATCTTTCTATCTTCCCATATTCCTATCTTTCCACTTTCTATTTTCCAATTTTTCTAGCATTCTATCTTCCTATCATTCTATCTTTCTATCTTCCTATCTTCTTATCTTCTCGCCTCCCTATCTTCCTAGCATTCTATCGTTAACGTTTGACGAAGAGTTGTTGCTATTGAAACATGGGAATCGAATCCGTGACCATTCACATACATCTCACTAGTGTGTATTCTTTGTGTCAATTTTCCTGGGTGCCCCGCTTCACAAAGTGTTATGGCAGTCCGGGTAACAAAACAGTTCAGAGGCAAAACAAAACTACGCGAAAAAATAGTGTGGCAGTTATGAGCTATAAACAACTGCCGGAGCAGTAGCAGCAAAACGCATTGTGCTTGCTTCGGTATTATTTTTTTTTTCGGTTCAGTTTGTTGTGAATTGCTAGTAAGTGAGCTGCCGTTGTGCTTTAATGAGTATAAATAATGTTAAGTTGAAGTAGAAAAATAGCTGCGCTGCTTTTGCGGGGTAGAAGATGTGCGCGGGTGTTTGAGGTTTTAGCGTTATTCGACTGCCGATGATCGAGTTTAGTAGACTAGGTAGTCAGTGAGTGTTATGGAATTATGGCCGATGTCGAAGTTAATCGTTTGTGCCGTGGATACCATACCGAAAGGAAAGTGAAATTTTGTCTTACGATGCACTTTTATGGTCGTCAAAGTTGGTATGAATTTTCGGTTCCTGCGTCGTTTGAGCTATCAAAAGCACCTAAAAAAAGGTCTATAAATCATGGAGGAGTGTCTACTGCCTTCCATGTATGAGCTGGTTTACAAGTTTTTTTTTATATTTCACAATAGATACAAAGCTCCTATTTTTTACTTCCAATAGATTTATTAGAGATCTCGAGATCTTACTGATTGGAATAATTTGAAAAATAAAACATTAGGGCAAAACTGGATACTCTTCCTCATATTTTGAGTTTTGATGTTTAATTAAATAAGGGAACATAATTTTAATTTTTTTTTTTCACATACATTTAGAGGATCAAGGTGTCTCCGGTTTTTTTTTTCCTAGTGGGAAATTAATATCAGTTTTCTAAAAACATTTTTTCTTGAAATTTCATTTAAACATAGTTTTTTGTATATCTAAAAACATTATTCACCAGGAAAATAATTAGAAAAAAACCTCTTGAAGTGTATTTTTAAAATTTAGCTCCATTATTCAATAAAAAATCAAAAACCAAAAAAGGAAAAAACGTATTCAGATTCGATCTCAGGGCATGATTCAACACTTAAAAAGATCGTCAGCTCACCAAGCTTAACAATGCTGTAAACTAGTGTAATTTTAACGAAAATTATTTTTTTTATCTAGACGCTAGGGAAAGGAAAATCTTGATGTCTACTCTTGGACACGACGGTCTATCACGATTCTTTCGAAAATCTTAAATGGATTTATGCATGCATTAATCCATGGATTCCTTTAGGGAAAATCCTCCAAGGATTCCTTCGGATAATTCCGTAGAGTGGAGTACAAAAAGTTTTCCAAAGGTTTCATCGGAAATTATGCTTAAGAAGCATGATTTTCTGCTACAAGGATTCCATAAAAAAACTTTCATTAATTTCAAAAGAATCCAAAGACTAAAATTTAGAAAATTTTTTGGGAAGTACACTGAATTCTTTTTTTACACGACTTTTTTTTACGCGATTTTTTTTGCACGACTTTTTTTACGCGATTTTCTCGAAGTTACGCGACTTTTTTTTACGCGATTTTGGTCATTTGCGGAGGGCAAATCGCGTAAAAAAAATTTCCTTTGGATTTTTTTTGCGCGATTTCTCGAAGTTACGCGAACTTTTTTTACACGATCTTTTTTGCGCGAACGCATCAATCGCGTAAAAACAGAATTTAGTGTAATCGAAAATTCCCCAGTGGATTCCGCCGGCTTTTTTTCGGGAATTCATTTGTAAAATCTTATGTGCATTGTCTCAATGCTCCTTCAGATTTTTTTTCAAGAATTTCTTTTGAAATTCTTTCAGAGATTGTCTATGTAATCCTTCATGGATTCCTTTCAAAAATCCTCCTTGTTTGTGTGAGGCATTAATTACTGGAATCGTGTATACCCTAATCTCAAGTCATCTACTTCTATGTCCGCTTTCAGAATGGATTTCTCGAGGAACTTAAAAGTACGCAATAAAAGAGTAGATCGAATCGGGCTCAGAAACATAAGTGAATAAAGTCGTAGATTTTAATAATTGTCTTCATTGTGTGACATTTAGAAAAAGGATAACTTTACATCACATCAATTACAACGAAGCAATAAATAATTTTATAAGATTTTCTTCTACGAATTCCACTAGAAGTTCCCCAAAGCTGGAGAACAGTCCACTAAATATTTCTGCAGAGAGTTTTCAAAATAATTTAAAAAAAACTTTCAAAAAAATCCTTCAGAAATTTTAGTTTTATTAATTCTAAAATTTTCATCCTAGATTAGAGTGAAAAGATATAACGTGTAGAATTATCATTAGTTAAAATACACAAAAATAAAAATTAAAAAACAAAAAAAAGTGGGTGCTCGGGTTCATCCGTCACAGAATGTTGTTCTACATATCAGGTCGGAATAAGGAAATACTTTTATTCGAATAGAGACTGCATGCATCACATCACTAACCAAAGTGGATCCAGATCATGTGACTTTCTTTCCATCCCACTAACAAAACTCCTTCCCGTGACAGTCGTGGAAAAGATGAGGTAATCTTGGTATCTAGTAGCAACGTACGTCATACTAACATTCCTTCCCTTCCTCGAAGACCGTAAGAAAGTGTCCGACGCCGTTATTGACTTACTAATGTTTCGAATTCTCGAAAATGCACATTATGAACAGTAGCAACTCCCAAGCTCCGTTTGTTGGTATTTAGTGTATTTTCGATTGTTGTGGTCAATCACGGAGTAGCAACTACGAATTGTACGGTCATCTAAGCTCATGCTTATGCTCAATTAATTAAGCTAGATTGCGTTCCGAGTTTCAACAATGGAAATTTCTCTGAAGTTACCCATTTCAAAAGTTTTTTTTAAGTTACTTAAGATAATCTTCTAATTCCTGCTTCCTACTTCTTGGCAATTCCTCCATAAGTTTATTTTTTTTTGAAGAAACTTCTGGAGAAACTTCCGGAGAAACTTCCCCTGCAACTTCTGTAGACATACTAGAATGTCTTGGAATAAAGTCTAGTAAAACTAATTTAAATATATGATGGTGTTCCTGACCGAATTTTTGTACAGAATTCTCCTAAAAGATTCCTCTTACAAACTCAGAATCGAAGCAGATATTCTGAAAAAAATGAAGAATCTCTTTTGACAACCTTTGAAGCAGTTCTGGGTGCATTTTATAAAAAAAAATAAACTCCTCTATTGAAAGGATTTCGTCAAGTTTTTTTTTTCAATATTTCAATGTTTTTATTAATTATTAAAGATTATCTTCCAAGTTTTTTTTCTTCTTGGGTTTCCTACTTAAGATACTCTGGAAAATTCTTCCAGAAATCCTTCTTACAAGTCCGGCGGGTGTTCCTTGTGGAGAACTGTTATCATAGTTCTAGCCACGTGAATGTAAAATGATCATAAGTAGAAGACTCTCTGAGATAATAACTGTGGAAGTGCTCATATATTACAAAGCCGAGAAACAGGTTTCGTCCTAGAGCAGAGAGAAGAAACTGATGAACATGCCCAAAAATTCATTTCGGATGTTAACGAGTTTGTGGAGCAAATTGTCGTAGAGACTGCTGACATTGAGAAATTAATGTGCGAATTACTGATGGTTGTTGGAGAAACTCTTGGACGTTCGAGAACTTGTTGGTGATATTTTAGGGAAAGATTTTTTCCTAGCAGTTTCCAAAGAAACCAATACGAGAAATCTATAAAAAAAACATAATGCTACAAAAGATTATTTTGGTCTGAAATAAAAAAAAAATACTGAGTCTTATTTTTCGATCGAATACAATCTACGTCATTTTCCAGAAAAAAAAGTTTCTCTATCTTTATACTAAGAATCTATTTGTTTGTTCTGGGAAATTTTTATTCCTAGCAAAGCGTGATTGACCAGAACAATCGAAATTGCACAGAGATCCAATGAATGTTGCTTGGGACTAGCTACACACTCTCAATGTGCACAATTCTAGAGTTCAATATTTTAAAGTCAATAACGGCGCCGGCCACGTCCTTACGGTCATCGGAAAAAGGGAAGGAATGTTAGTTTGACAACCGTTGTTACTAGAAACCGTGGAATCCACAGCATCCCCACAATTGTCTCGGGAAGGAGTATTTGTTAGTAGGGTAAGGTAAGCTGTGGATCTTTGAGCCACTTTTGGTAGGTAACAGCTACTTTCGAATTATATATTTTACTAAGAGTAGTCCCATGTGTTGCCTGTGATTGACAGCCGTTGAGATAATTAAGCCAATTATTTTAAAATTTGCTCAATGATTGCTGTGAACTGCAATCGCTTTCTTCTAACATTTTTATCGCTTCAATATTATGCATGCACCAGAACTACAAGATTAATTTGCAGATATTGCAGACTCCAGGAGTCCTCATGAAAATGCATTGGCAAAATTACCCCAACTTTTTCTAGTATGTAAAGAAAAAAAACTCGGAATGATCTCACCCAGTTCCATGTCGTCGGATGACCGCAACCACTCCTTAACTCCTTCAATTTTCTGTAATACTGTTTGCTACCAAGTATGCATCCATTTTTATCACTTCACGAGATTTTCATCGCAACTGCCTCAAACACGCGTCACTTTTCGTTTTTTTTTTCGCCGAACAGTGCGACCCGATCGATATCCCCATCGCAACTGCCACAAACACGCGTCAGTTTTCCAATTATTCCTCCTTTCCGAATATGATACATAAAATGTCTCTTTGCATTTTTGCGCCTTCAGTTACATTTATTCAGAAATTTCTTCAAAGTATATAAAAAAAAAAACTTTCAAGAATTCTTCCGAGGGATTACAAGAAAATACTCTTTCAGAAAATCATCTATGTATGGATTTTTTTTTTGAACTTTCATCAAGGATTTTAAAGAAATTTCCACAATTTGAAAAAAATGTCGTTTTTCAGTATTTTTTGGGTTGGGTACCAAAATATGACATTTTTTTAAAATATCTCGGAAACCAGTGGAGATATCGCAATTTTGAGCACAAATTTGGCCCAATTGAGTTCTAGAATCACCGATTTAGACTAGAAAAAATAAGTTTGAAAATTAAATTTGAAATGATTTATGATAGTTTGTTCTAGCAAAAATTTCACTTGAACCCTTTGCGCCACCCCTAAACATCAACCGAAATCGCTCGTACAAAAATGACTCGTACAAAAAATAATTTCGACTAGTAGATCACTTTCCACTTGGGAAATCATATATCGGAGAGATTTTTGTATATTAGCCCCACCCTACCCCTTTGGTTTACACGGGTGTAGCTGTTCGATTAGATTTGCACATTTTGGTTATGCAGGAAAGTTTCTAATAGGTCATATAGAACACACTTTAAGGATACAAATAATACTTTGGGGATAATTCTGATTAATCCCCTGAAGAAGACTCTAATACGAGTCGAAACGTTGGGAAAAAATCTCAAACTATCGTTTTAATTCCCCAAGACTGCAGTGCCGCAATAAGTAGCTCTATAGATCGTAACAATCGAACTCTCCTTATCCAGAATTATTAAATATTGAAGAATCTCTCACGAGATTCTTCAATATTTAGGCAGAATCCTCTAGAGAAATTTGGATTTTGGAGAATCCCTCGCATAGATTTCGTGAATACTCTTAGGGTTCGGAAGAAATCCTTCTCAGCATTCTACGAGAATCCCAGTAGAATTCTGTTTTCTGTATTCTGGAACAGTTGCTCCCAAGAAATTCCTTTCAGGATTCTGGGAGAATCCCTCTTAGTAATAAGGGAAAATCCTTGACAAGTTTAAGAAAATATTCTTGAGATTCTGTTGTAGTAGTTTAAAATATTCTAAATTCTTAATTCTAAAGGAATCACTCTCAGAGCTCTAGAGTTTAGAGGAATGTCTTTCAGGAATCTGCGGTAATTTTTTGTTTTATGTGAGAATTCTCTCAGAATTCCAGAGAATCCCTCTCAGGATGCTGGGGAAGTCCATTTTAGAAATTTTCGTAATTCCTTCCAGGGGTAATCCTTATCAGATTTTCGGAAAAGTATCTCTTAGGTTTCTAGATATATTTCTCTCATGAATCTGGAATTACCCCTCTTATGATCCCTCTCAAGATTCTGGGGAATGACTCGTAGAATTCTGGGAATACATTTCGGGATTCTGGCAGAATTATTTTCAGCATTGTAATGGACTCCACCCAGGGTGTTTGGGAATTCTGGGAGAATACTTAAAATGATTCTGAAGGAATTCTTCTCAAGATTCTGGGATCCTATCTCCCAGAATTCTGTGAGAGTATATCTCAGGTTTCTTTAGCAATCCCGCCCAGTACTTTGAGCATTGGCGTAGCTAGCTTTTTCTTTTTTCTCACTCACTTTCCTAAACAAACACGAGAGAGAGCGGGATGCAAGAGGGGGCCTGTGCCCTCTCTTTCATCCTTCTCTTTCTCGTGTTTATCTAAATCCTAAATCCTAAGAGAGTGAGTGAGAAAAAACAAAAAGCTAGCTACGCCAACGACTTTGAGGGAACCTTTCTCGGGATTCTGGAGTAATCCTTCTAAGGATTCTAAGCTGCCCTTTTTAGGATTCAGGGTTATTTCTTTTAAGTTTTTTGGAATCCGTACTTTTTTTGTGAGAATCTCTCTCAGTATTCTAGATGAATTTATCTCAAGAATGTGGAGAGCCGCTTTTGGAATTTTTCTCAGAATTCTGGCAGAATTCATCTTAGGATTCTGGGATAATCCTGTTCAGGGTTCTGGGATAATCCCTCTTAGGATTCTGGAAAATTTTGGGAGAATCCCAAGGGAAAGCTTATCTTGGGATTCTGAGACAATCTATCATAGGATTCTGAGAGAATTCCTCTCGAGACTCTGAAACAATCCGTCTCGGGTAATCTTTCTCAGGATTCTAGAAAAATCCCTAATAAAACTTACCAAGATACCGGAAAAGACTTGTTTTTTTTTTTCTAGATAACGTCGCTCAGGATTTTGTGTATTTTCAGTATTCTGAAGAAATCTCTCTCGTAATTCTAGAGTTACTCCTTTCAGAATTCAGGAGTCTTTTTAAAGATTCTGGAGGAATTTTTCTCAGCAGTCAGCGAGAATTTATCCCAGTACTATATGGAAATACATCTCAGATTTCAAAGTATTTGATTAAATCGGTGAGTCGATTCTGCTGATACGTTTCGAATCGATTCACAAAAATCGATGTCTCAGCCAGATTTGCCCAATGCTAATGGGCATAGCATGAAGATAGGCACTTTTGCCCTAGTAAGAGTGCTTGAAATAAATCGATTGATCACTGGCTCGATAAGCTAAATATGGGTCATGGAACACTCCATGGGATGAAGCAGACCAGAAACAAGTTCATGCTAGTTTCAGTTTTAGGTTGATGGATTGATCGTTTTCACGAAACCTTTTCACCGGTTGCCCAAAAAATAACGACCTATTCAATCAACAAAACTCCGAAAAACATCACAATCATCATCGATTGCAACATTTGTAATAGATACCCGCCGATTATAGTCGACCACTGCTGCTCGGGTGCTGCAGAAATTTCACCAATTTGGCGTTTCCTTTCTTTTAGACCCAGTCAGGCCTCAGCATGGGGCTCCCTCTCGGTCGAATCAATAGTAGCTGTTTTTTATTTCAAGCTTTTGTTTCCGCGCGCAAAGTGAATTGTGGATTAGTTAGGGCAATTCACCCAACCCAAAGCGGAACTACTAACTGGCGCAACTGATTTTCACTCTCTTCACGGGTATGTATTCCTCCTATCGGCGGCGGCAGCGTTGAAGTCTCGGACGTGCGTCGCAACCGAGGCTTGCAATCGCCAAACCATGAACTTGTCAATAATAATCGCCGGCATAATTGGATTACGGTATGGGTACGGTACGGACGGCTTGAGTTGAATGCACCGTCGTCGTCGTCGTCGTTGCTTCGTCATTGGATGGGGACCATTTTTCGTCAATGGTTTTAATTTCTGGTACAAGACCGGCCCAAAACGAGGTATGTGCGTGATTTGGTTGACGACTCTCACGAAAAAGGAAATCGTTCGGTTGATTTTGAATGAGTGCACAACGATACAGCAACACTCACACTGTATCTGTTTAGCCCTTGCAAACTAGCTTCACTCAGAAACTTCAATTTTGTATGAATTAACCAAAGTAGCATAAACGTAAAAGCTTTGCTTCGCCACTGTAGTGTGTAAATAATTCAACTCAAAAGCAATTATTTTAGCACACGTCTACTGCCATGTTCAATTTGGTTTTCGAGCACCTGTTTATAATGTGGCAACTAACAGGCAGGCATAGGCGCAAACAACCATGACTTCGCAGTTGCTGTTTTGCCGAATGAATCCTCTTTTAATAACAAAATTGATAGCAAATGGTTTGAAGGTTGCAAATTGTGTATTTTTTTTACTTTGCTGTAGTTGCTTTAAGTAGGATTGCAAATCAATTAATTTAAAATTGTTGGGCAGATCTTGACTCTTTGTTTAGCGTTCTATGGACACTTACAATGTTATTAACTGAGAATGATGATGGACCTAGGCTTGTTAGTGGAATACCTGTAAGTAAAAAGGAAAATCGCGTTAAGTCCTGTTCCTTTTAATTTTACTAAGAATTTGAATATTTTGACAGATACGTATTTCGATCTCAACTGCAAGGTCGTCTTCAGTGTCTTGTACTTGACTCGACTAATTTCTTTGCCAACAACGAAAATGCTCTATAATCAAATGGCAGTGGTACTCCACAGTAGTAATAATTAGCGCTTGTATAAAATAGTTGCGTTTGTCTACTAGTATCACTAGGTCTGCGCCTCCATCTTTATCCGCAATCATGTACTCGAGTTCATCGTTAAGTGTATCCTCGTTGTCTCTGACTTCATAAGAGCTTAAGCGTCCTCCACTGACCTATGATCAATGCCGATTAGATCAATATCGTCCACAGAATCGTGAAGCATGTGTGACAATTGGTGGGTAGTGTCAATTCTCTGCAAGCCAAAGTGCAGTTGAACAGTTTTGCAATTTTGAACAGTGCTTTATTTCATCTGTAACCTTCAGCCGAGCTCTGCGACCCGAATACTTGCTTTTGGTCCATGCAGCGTTAAACGTTTGAATTTTCGTTGATTGGCATTTACAGAAACCAGTCTGGGATTTACCGAGGATTCGGTTTGTGCAACAAGACACGTGGCTGAATCGTTTACGCCGAATTTAGAAGGGGAATCCCACTGCACTGAACAGCCCAAGTAACAATTCCATTGCTGTTTGGTTCTGTTTGATTTTTATTAGGGTTTTGTTACAGAAATAATTAAAATTCACAATTTTATGACTGCTTCTATGAAAGCCGTTGCTAAAATGTTTTATAGTATACTTGAAGATATCCATAAAGACAGATTTTAAGAGTAATCAGAACTTTCCTATATGTAATTCTTCTGGCAATCATTAACCGAGCAGGACAGAATATCAAGTGAATAACATTTCAAGGTATTATTCTTAAATACTACCATACCTTGATATGTCCTTTATTAGGTGGTAATAAGAGGCAAAATAACAAAAATAAATACCAAAATTTAGTATAAATAACACCTAGAAAATAACAAGTCTTGTTATTTCAACAATAATTGCATACCTAAAATTTCAATTACAGTATTTGTTATTCCAAAGTTATTGAATAACATTTCTTGTTATTAAATGTTTCATTCGTTCGATGACTTCATGATGGAATAGCAAATCTTGTTCTTCGATTATTTTCACTTCTAAACAAACAAATACTACATCAATATCAAACTCTGCTCAAATACCTCCAACTGTTATTGTGATGTTCTCATAACATTTGGTAGAATAACGCAGCAATAAAAATTTTAGATATTTGAGCACATGTTGCGCTTCGCATGGTATTTGTTCGGGACTGTTAAAACTCTCAACAGATGGCAATCCGTTCGATTAGTAACGACATCTGTTGGTGGAAAAGCAGAAACTACGACACTGCTAGGTTTATTGTGGTCAT